>NC_137469.1:22777310-22963756 GCF_964235325.1 Thermobia domestica | reverse complement strand
CGTCGAAATTCTCGAAATTTTTTCTCCTCTTATCTCCAAAATTTCTTTCGTTTCATTTTATAAACTTTTGTACAAAATTTGTCCTGATTTTTTTTTTAAAAAAAGAAAATTCATCTAAAAGTTATCAGAATCTTTTTGCATCATGATGAGAGGTCCACGAAGGGTGTGGTATAACAATATTTAAAACATTTTTATTATTGGAGTATACTGTGTAATGACTTTTGTGTAAACTTTAAACGTTGATAAAAGCTCTTCATTGTGTTCGCACAATCACTTTCTATGGAAATATCCATGGGATTTCCCTTGGATTTCAATGGGGTGTGCCTATTATACTAGAAACTTTAAGGATAATGGAAATATTCACAGGATTTCTACTATAATGCAATGACTCATTCGATGATATCACAGGTTTTTAGTCATCCTGTTCGCGTCACCATTGGCGTCATCTTAGTGTTATGGGTCCTTATTAGTGTTTTCGGCCGTGCAACCCAAGCCCGCACGTCCATGTCATTTAACTCGTGACGCACTGTGATTATTAAACACAAGCTACAGAAGGTGATGCTTGAGTTCCTCCCTCATTTGCATCATAGTCCCACAACATTTCGGTGACAATTCACTTTAATGCTCGGTGAGAGTTCTTTCATCACTTGCACTACAGTTACACAACGATTCGGTGACAATCTGCTTTAATGCTCGGTGGGTGAGAGTTCCTCCGTCACTTGCACCGCAGTCACACGGTGATTTTGTGACAATCCACTTTAATACTCGGTGGGTTCTGTCACTGGGGGTTTTCTTTCGACTACTGTTCCTCTTCGCCGATATGGTTTTCCCGAGAGTTTTGTAGGCCATCGTCACTTTGAACTCTGTCCCTCGTGATACACACTTGTCAACACACTTCCTATTCTCGTCACGTTTACTTCACGTAATTGAGTGCCAATAATATGTACTCTTTGGGAATGAGAGAGGTAACCCATTTTACACTAACACCGTCTGCTCATTGCCGTTCTACTTCTCACGTAGAACAGAGTTTGCCCTAACACACCAACGGCTCGGCGCTGCGTCACCGCCTGACCGGTGCCAACTCATACCTGACGTGTTTCTAACTAGGAATGTCTATTATTTTGATAAACAGCTGTGATTTCCCCTTAAAGCGAGCGTTCTTTTCTCTTTCTATTGATTACGAAAATTAATTTTACATTAACATATAAGAAATTAGTGGTGCTAGATCAGGAAAATTTTAAAATAAAAATTTAATCACAGACACACGTTTATATGTAAAAGTAAACACACAATATCGCATACAGAACACCAATTATAAGATTAACTTCAATGAACCCCTTTTTCCTATGCATATGACGCAAGTTTTCTGCATTGTTCACACACAAAGCTCGGAACAGAAAGATTTGGCTAGATTCCAGAGACATTTTTTTAAACAACTGTCTACCTTATAAATCTCCTGCTGGTATATCTACACACGTATATATGTATATACATATACATAAATCTCTCCGTGCTGCCTATAGATGTTAGCGCTTTGTGTGGTGTCTCCATTAGTGAAAATGGTTGTGACTTCTGTAGATAGAAGTCCAACCCTTTCTCCGCTGAACACATTACCTCAAAATCTATGACTTTAAAAAACGCAAAAAAAAAAAAAAAAAAAAATCATCGTCGCAGAAGCAAAACTTTAGCAACTGGACAATAATTGCGATTTTTGTTTTAGTCAGGCGATTTCTCTTTGGTCAGGTTGTTTGTCTTTTAATTGGGTGATTTCCCTTTTAATCAGCAGGCGATGTCTCTTTCGGTTTGATGGTTACTTGTTTAATCAGATGATTTCTTGTTTAGCCATGGAATTTCTATCTTAGATTATTTCTCTTTTGGTTGTGTAATTTCTCTTTTCGTTGTGTGATTTCTCTTTCAATCAGCTGGATTCTTTATTAGTCCAGTGATTTCTCTTTCGGTCATGTGATTTCTCTTTTGGTCGCGTGATTTCTCTTTCAATCAGCTGGTTTCTCTTTTAGTCTGGTGATTTCACTTGTGGTCATGTGATTTCTCTTTTGGTCGTGTGATTTAATATTTGATCATGTGATTTTTCTTTTGGTCGCGTGATTTCTCTTTCAATCAGCTGGTTTCTCTTTTAGTCTGGTGATTTCACTTGTGGTAATGTGATTTCTTTTTTGATCGTGAGATTTCTCTTTTGGTCGTGTGATTTAATATTTGGTCATGTTATTTCTCTTTTGGTCGCGTGATTTCTCTTTCAATCAGCTGGTTTCTCTTTTAGTCTGGTGATTTCACTTGTGGTCATGTGATTTCTTTTTTGATCGTGAGATTTCTCTTTTGGTCATGTGATTTAATATTTGGTCATGTGATTTTTCTTTTGGTCGCGTGATTTCTCTTTCAATCAGCTAGTTTCTCTTTCAGTCTGGTGATTTCTCTTTTGGTCGTGTGATTTTTCTTTTTAGTCTTGTGATATCTCTTTGGTCGCCTTATTTCTCTTTCGGTCACGTGGTTCCTCTTATAATCATCTGGTTTCTTTTTTAGTCTGATGATTTATCTTTTGGTAATGTGATTTTTCTTTTAGTCTCGGGACTTCTTTCTTAGTTATGCAATTTCTCTTTTAGACAGACAACTTCTATTTCGGTGGTTCTTTGTCCCTGTGCTTGGCATTTGTACATTGAAACGTGCATTGGTTTTAAAGATAGGGATGTTTAGAAAAAACAAACTAAGCACCATAATTTTGATACAATAGCTCGGAAAAATTTCCATGCGGGTTCGTGCTGATAGTCACGTTTTGGTTTGGTTTGTACTCACGTAAGGAATCACATCATTTCGACCTGCTGGTCCTAATCGGAACATTCTGTATAAACACAAGTTGCACTATATGAATACATGCAAATATTTAAAATAGTGTTGAGTTTGGTTATAATAACCAAAAATTATAAATATATTGAATATTACAAGTTAAACTAGCTCACACTGTTACAGGGAACTAACAGAAGCAAACTTCGTTTAACACGTTAAAGTTAGTGCTCGTGTGCTAATAACGAAAAAGGTCACGTTCTGTTTTGGACACAACATACCTCCTACCAGATAAGTAATTAAAAGTTTTCTGTGTTTAATTAATGGTAATGCTATCGGCAGAAATTTGATCAGGAAGAAAGTTCACTTTTGCTTCTAACAACATAACTCTTCTCTTTTACCTCTTTTGGTTTTCATTAAATAGAGAAATGCTTTTCGTTTACTTTCTTGGATCAGATTTCAAGTTAAGAGTTTTTACAAGAGATGAGCTGGAAATGTTGTTGTAGTCCTGGAACCATTAAATTTTTTAGATTTCGAAACCATACTTCGGATAGACCTAAATATGGGAAGTCTTATATGAAGAATAACTCCTTCCATCCATTTACCCAATTATTGACAAATATTAGAGCAAAAGCAGTAAAAAAAAGAAAAGAAAAAAGAAAGAAAGAAAGAAAAAGAAAGAAGGAAAATAGGTTTTTGGATTGATTCAAAACCTCAAATGTAAGTTCCCTTTCCGCTCTTATATCTCAATTAAAACCCGAATCCGTAGAGATGTACTATTTCCGGCTGCAATATTGGACCTCAATCTCCGCTCTTATTCGTCTATCGAAAACGGAAGCATTTCACAATGTGGAAAAACTCGAGTTGTTACGCAATTAATTCCAGCACTACACTACAGGTTTTCTTGTCCTTTATATATATATATATATATATATATATATATATATATATATATATATATATATAATTAAAGACATTGTGTATCGTGCTAAAATCGATAATGTAAACCACTTTGAAACAAAAACCAACGAGGCAATTGCCATTTTTACGGCAGACATGTTCGATAAGGGTATGAAACGAAATTGATTATCGCGTTGTAGACGTATGCTATGCTATAAATGGTACTTACACAGAAACATACTAACTAACTAACTAAATCTATAGCCTATGAAACCAGGAAGTTCAATGCCTCGCTCACAAAAAAGCTCTCCATTGACTTCTGTCCTCAGCCATCAGAATTCAGTTTCTACTTTGTATTCCTATTTCTGCGAGATTCATCTTAATATTGTCCTCCCATCTGCGCCTAGGTTTTCCTAATGGACGTATTCCGATTGGAATTCCAGTTAAAATTAAAAGTGTTCCAGTTTCTTACATTCTGGCCTATATGACCTGTCCACCTCAGCCTCTTAAGACTTTATGGCCCTAACAAATATTTGATAAACGGTATAAAGTACGCAGTTCTTCTTTCTGAAGTTTCCGGCATTCCTAGTCCCGTTCCTCTTGGGTCCGAATAGTCATCTCAGGATTGTATTCTCAAATACTTTCAGTCTGTATTCTTCCCTCAGAGTAAGCGATCATATTTCGGAACCATATAGCACAACAGGCATGATTATCGTATTATATATTTTAAGCTTCAAATTCCTCGACAGAATTCGCAACGACAAAAGGTTTTGAAATGACTGCACACTGACATATACATAAACTTTTCTCTCTCTCCTTTCTCTCTCTTTTATTAGATTCTATGAGCACTGCATTTGTTTTAGCTTTGAATAAATTATTTAGGTTGCCAAAAGAAAACTATATATCATTCAACTATCCAAGTGCAATCGCTCCAGCACAGTAGCCCACGATATCCTACCATTATTTGTCGAAGACTCTGTACTTGTAGAACAATGCAATGTACGTACAATTCTTATGTATACTATATAATTAGTTGGATGTTTAATATGTCCTGTGTAAAGAAGTAATATATATACAGAATACAAAGAAACAGTTGGGTGTACACGAAGCTGAAAGTAATGGAAGGAAAAGAAACAACGCTGATATAGTCTTAAATGAAACAAGAAGAAAAAAAATATTGATGATGGAAGATCAAGACAAAACAGAGCCATCAATCAGCAGCACGCCTTGTAGATTTCAAAATTAATTTGGTTAAAATAACACAGAAGATGTAGGAGACAAATTAAGTAAAGCATGGAATTATACGGTAGAAAGAAAGTGCGCGAACGAGCTAGATCAGGAGGGGATAGTTATCTAACAATCTTAGAAGGCCTTCCGCCATACATCAAGAAGGAAATAGGGGGTTCCAGAAGGAAGCAACAGACGAAATGAGATGGCTGGAGAAGAAGAAATAACTAAGAATCAGGAGGAGGTCTTTTAATTACGACTCAGGGAGCGCTTTCGACTCCTAGCTAGCTAATTAAATTCTTCTATCTTCATATTTTTTCTCCACTTCTTTTCCTGTTCTCATCCTTTCAGTTAAAAAAAAAAAAACTCAATACTTACCTCTCGGTAACAATATTAGTTTGTTCAATTATTCAACTAGTAATACAGTTAAGAGGAAAGAAAAAAAATCTGATTATCCCTGCTGCGATTTGAAATCTCTGTTAATTGCTAAGAAGTTCGAATAATTAACTTGGGAAATAGGTCAAAAGGTAGGACGCATAATGATGAACTCTACCCTTAACATAAGTATTTCACATGATACTGTGAATAGAATATTGACGTATCATAAAAATAATATATTGAACGTTGTGTGGTTTGTATGTAAATTATATAATCACTAGCTGAACCTGCGCTCCCTACACAGCGCATTATTCGCATATGAGCATAAATCGCCTTATCATTCTTTACAACATCTGTACATGTCTCTTTACAGACACAAGTTACAGACGTATTGATTAAAAAATAGCCAAGGGGTATCATAAAGGGGAGATTTTTCGATTAGTTTTCTGAATATCTCGCACCGTTTGCAAGATTTGAGCCTACTTCCGGTTGGAGTTTCTAATTAATGTATGACCAGTGTTTTCTTTCTTCTTGCATGCAGTATGTAATAAGCAAATACATTACATACAAAATTAATATAAAGTCAGTTATATATGGTGTTCATTGGGCAAAATACTCCCAAAAAAGGTTCATCTTAGACTGGAGAAATGGTTATCCTTCCTTTTCCATTATTATTTGGCTATGAAACAAATGCCGGAGACATATACAACCCCTATATACAACAGTGTGGTGTTGGAATGTATAATGATTAGGATGTGATGTTTTATTTATTTTTTTTAATTTCAACACTTCCAATGTACCCGTAAAAATGTAATAAAGAAATAGTGTCCATGTTTTTTAAATATTCAATTAGAACTGGACAATCTACATGAAATTTGCAATCGATCAGTGAAAACGTCATCTTTCTAGAGCCTGTAGTTTCTGAGATCTCATTGTCGAAAAGATGCGCCGCAAACATATTTGCGTATTTTAAAAGAGCTCCAAAGATGGCAGCACAATTCATTTGCATTTATTTCGGAGAAGGCTTACTAAAGGCAAAGGCCTTTGAACAATAATTTACAAGGATAAACTTTGTGAAAAATATTTCTTTAAGGAATTTATTTAAAATACACTCTTTTAAAAATATTTGTCTTTGTTATAAACGTGAAATCACAAATAACCGTAAATCAAAGGTTTGAATCCTAAGGTTATAGGTTAGAGCTCAGTCGCTCTTAAATGTTACTGTAGCATTTTAATAGATAGATAGATAGATCATCATCATAGGTATTCTGCCATTATTGGTAAATCACTTATCGCAACTGAGAAGCTTTTCCACGCTCACACTATCCGAAATAAAAGGGGAGGAAGGTAGGGGCATGGGATTTGTTTGTTAGATACTATCTCGGTATTTGCCTGCCGCGAACGAGGAAAAACCTCACTCAAGATTGCTGGCCTCAGCTGCTCAGGCTGGATGAAGTTTTTGGAGCGCAGCTTCTTTTTACTTAGCTTAGGTGTTGCGGGGGCTCAGTGGTAGTAGAGTTTCACTTCCGGTGCTTGGGGTCTCTGGTTCGATTCCAGCTCGAACCGTGTGGACTTTGTGGTGAACGAACACCGTATACATGGGTTTTCTTGGGGGTTCTTCTGTTTCCTCGCATTTTATTCATTTCCCTATTCCATTCATTTCTCATCATCACCGTCTCCTTTTAACCTAACCGGCACAACCGTGGGACATAAAACTGAAAGATTTCATTTCATTTCAACTTAGGCGTTCATTTGTCCGGATACTCATCAGAGGTGCCAGAACCATTCTTAACCAAATTTCACATGGTAATTCGAGAGCGCGCGCTGAGTGTCGCAAGGGATAGCATGTCATTGAGGAATAATCACCGAAAAACGGGATGTTCATAGACAACCTAGGAAAAGCATTTGGCTCATTCAAACAATGGAAAATAGAATTTTCAGCATTAGAAATAGGACAAAGCCCTTTTCGTTTTGTGCTATAAACACAATCTTTCAAAGCTATTATGCTTCTCGCGACATTTCGAATTCAACCATTTGCATGTCGTGTTCGTTCACGAAAACAACTGATATACTAGTAAATTGTATGAATAATCAGTAAAGATCGAAAGCTTCGCTTCAAATTGCAATTATTGCATACTTAGTACACTTTTTTTTGACCGAGTGTCCCCACCAAGAATCGAAACCGAGACCGATCGCAACCAAAGACGAGAATGTTAGCCATTACGCTACGCAGGGCCACACCATCGAATGTAGAAATTTTGCAGAACTTTTATGTAGAAATAATTCTGCACATAATATATTGTAGTGCAACTATATACTGTAGTGTATATTATATATTGTAGTGTAGTATATATACTACAATAGTAATATATTGTAGTGTAGCGAATTTATTTTTAGTTCAACAATCCCATGAGAAAGCTCCAGACTAAGATTATGCTGATAAACGAAATAGTGGAATCAAGAAAGTGGATGGAAACGGAAGAATCCAGAGAAAATATACGGAGTTTGTCCACCACAAAGCCCCCTCGGTGGAAACTGGGTCGAAACAGTTAAACAAAACAAAAAGAACAAAGTTTTAACAGTTAACCATAAGTTTAAACTATACCTCATTTTAACCATACTGACTGACTACTGTTTTCTTGCTAGTATCGTTCTGAAGCACTGAATAGCGATAATTATACTTCAGTAACACTTTAATCTTAACAGATGAAGTTTTATAATTTTTTTTTTTTTGAAAACTAACGATAAAAGCCATGGTGATTGAAACGAAGCAGTCGGTCTCAAATATAAACATGGAAGGGGAGAAAATAGAACAGATGACTAGTTTTCGATACCTGGGTAGTATTATTAATGATGATATGAAGTATGAAGTTGAAATAAAAGCAAGAATAGGAATGAAGGAAGAAACCTTTGGGAGGAAGAAAAGCTACTTTGTGGGACCTTGAATAAAGAGTTGAGAAAAAAAGACTTATAAAATGCCTCGTGTGAAGTATTGTACTGTATGGGTCAGAATCATGGACATTACACAAAAATGATTAAAAAAAACGACTGGAAGCTTTTGAAATGTGGGTATGGAGAAGAATGGAGAGAATGAGCTGGGTCGAGCGGAAAATAAATGAGAGAGTGTTAGAAATGGTGGGGGAGAAAAAAAACAATTTTAGATATTATTAAGAAGAGGAAGAAAAACTGGTTGGGACATTGGCTAAGAACGAACTGTATTATAAAGGACGTGCTAGAGAATATTGTGGAAGGAAAGAGAGGGAGGAGGCGAAGGAGGCTAGTTGATGGACGATATCAAAACAGAAAAATCGTAAGTGAAGACGAAGAGGTTAGCGGAAGGCCGTGGAGCATGGAAATTTCTCAGTTGCAGCAAGTGACATGCCAATAATGGCAGGATACATGATGATGATGATGATTGTATATCAGTTTGATAGCATCTATTAATTGGTAGCACTATATGTAACATTATTGGATTTTTTCGTTATTAATAACGCTGTTAACATACAAGGGCCGTCCAGAGAGTAAAGAACGATTGCCCATCTTGCGCGGCGCCAACCTCCCACCACTATGATCGCTTCTGCGGTAGTTTTGCTTCTTCCTTTACCTCAGTGTGAGCCGAGCCTTAATACTGTGCGGTCACCACGCTACTTGTTTTTGCAGCGATCCAAAACTCGAAAATCCCACCAAATGAGAAGTACAGAATTCATGCCAAGAGAAGCAACAATAAACTCAGAATCCTATTGTGAAATTCTACAACGACTTCGACGCGCCATGCAAAACAAGAGACGTGGAATGCTGTCGATAGAAGTGTTGTTGATCCACGACAATGCCCGGCCTCATGCATCAGTGTGAACACAGCAGGAATTTCAACGTCTAAAGTAAGAAATCTTTGGTCATCCTGCTTACAGTCCTGATCTGGCACCAAGTGATGTTCACTTATTTTCAAAACTTAAAGAAGTTCTACATGGAAAACAGTTTGCAAACGATGAGGAACTCAAGTAAGCAATGACAACATGGCTGAAATCTTTGGTGAGAGACAGGTATATCATCAGCATTGAAAAACTGGTTCCACGTTATAACAAGTGTCTTGACAATTATGGCGATTGCGGGGGCGCGGTGGGTCAGTGATAGAGCGTTCACCTCCGGTGCTTGGGGTCGCTGGTTCGATCCCAGCTCGCGTCGTGTGGACTTTGTGGTGGACAAACACCGTGTTCGTGGGTTTTCTCGGGGTTGTCCCGTTTTCTCCCACTTTCTTCATTCTACCATTTCACTCATCTCTCATCATCACCGTCTTCTTTAGCCTAACCGGCATAACCGTGGGACGTAAAACTTAAAGATTTCATTTCATTTTTTTTCATTTCAATTATGGCGATTGCATAGAAAAATAGAGTAACGTTCCGTTGCTTTGTAAAAGAAGTTTTGTGTTGATATCTTTTGTTTTTATTTAACCATGCCAAAACGTTCTTTACTTTTTGGATGATCCTCGTATGTTATAGATTTAAACAGCAAACTCACTAACCAAGTACATAAGAAGTACTCGACTAGAATTTGAAGAATTGGCCGTGTACATAATGGACCACAGCGCAATCATAAAGAAAAGTAATTAATACCAACTGACTACTTAAGGACATTTTTACAGACTACTTTATTTGGTAATCTTTGCGACTATTTCTGCCAAGAGTTTTGCTAATAAAACATTTTTTTTAAAAAAAGAAAAACTCTCTTTTACTCGCAAATATTTGTATTCCAACCTCACTATATTCTTGTTTAAAGAGACGGCGATGTCTTAAAAGCATTGAGTTATTCCGCTTGCCCTGCTTTTGGAAGTTTCTCGTTACATGATCTGACTCCTTGATAAGATCATTTATTATTCTTCTCATCGCTTTTTTATTCTAAAAGATTAAGCTTAAAACCATTCTCATTCCGGTAATGGAACATTATCCTTAAAAGGTCGGCAATATGCACATCAAAGATGAGCTTCGTGATGCAGCAAAACAAGGAAATTTCTTTTCTGTTTTTGTTCATTTGTGTTTTTTTTATTTTCTTTATTGTTTTGTGTTTGCTTTGCTTTCTATTTTATCTTTCTTTAAAGTAAGCAACTAATGCGGAATATAAAACAGATTTTTCTACGCTTTCTGGTTTTGTTTTCAAGTCACATAATTCTATGTAAGACATTTGTATTTAGTAAGTAACGCAGTGAAAATGAAATAAAATAAAATTCCTAGTTCTAGGCGTCATGATTATGTTGTTTAGGCTCAAGAAGACGGATAATCATTGAAAATGAAGTATTGTGGAAGATTTAGTAGAATAAGAATGTGGAAGGAAACGGAAAAACCACGAGGAAAGCCATAAATACATTGTTGACCACCATAAACTAATAGCCGGGGGGTCGAAACAGGAACGCCACATACCAGAGGAAAGCGCTATACCTCTGAGCCACTGTGCTGTATTAAGGTCCTGTACATGGATGGGAAGTTTGTCGGTTCATTCCCTGAACACAGTATATAAGACGACCACGAAGTCGCTTTTTCCAATATGTTAAAATACTGCTTCCGGGGAAAGCGACTTTGTGTCCACCCTGTATATACTGCATATATGCAAAGAGGTTTTAAAAATGTACTTATTGTTTGCTAGTCCATAGCTTGTGGCAAACTTGACTTGACGTAAAAGTTTTTGGCACTGGCAGAGGTTATAATATGTATTTGAAATAACTTCCAGCAGCTTCTATACGACGCCTATGGCTCCGAACTGTACACCGAACTACGGCTGTTAGTGTATCTGGCCTAATGGCACCACACGACTATGATTTCTTTACGTAGCTCGTCGATTGTTACTGGGTTTTGTCAATACACGTCATTCTTGACGGTCTTCCAGAATTAAAAGTACAGAGGTGGCAAATCAGGAGACCGCGGTGGGCACCCAACACTTCCTCTTCGACCAACTCACCGTCCGGATAGAGTTTATCGATGGACAACCTGCTATCTCCATGGTAGTGGGGTGGGGCTCCGTCTTGTTACATATAAAGAAGTACATCACCATACAGGTTTTGGATGGCAGGCAAAATCCTTGTCTGAAGCATATCAAGATACACCTCACCAGTTACGGTACGCTCGGAGAAGAAGGGAGTAAGCACTCCATGCTCTGATTGAACATGCTCTGATTATACATGTGGCCTCGGTAGATTCCCAGTTCTATCCACATGACCGTCAGGATTTTCAGGAGCCCAGTAAACACAACTGTGTCCGTTCACAGTATCGTTAAGTTTTAATTATGCCTCGTCAGTCCACACAAACTTCCCTGGAAATTCTGCATGTTTGCCAACCATGTGCTGAAACCATTCAAAGTACTCTATCCTTCGATCTGGTTTGTCCTTATTCATTGCGTGTAGCAGTCTTGGAATGTGCACTTTCAACTTTTCCCTCTTCAGAATGCGTCCTACATTTGATTGGCTCACTCCACTTTCGGGCACTCTCTAGTTCACTGATTTTTGCGGTCATTTGGTGAAATGTTGCAACACCGCAGTATTGGACGCCGGGCTTGGTCGGCCGATTCTTTCCTTGTGCATACCTTTAACTGTTCTGTCGGCCTCGAATTTATTGCGAATGTAGGCAATTGTTCGACGTGTTGGTCGCGGAGTTCCAAACTCACTCTGAATGCCGTTGTACCTCGTGAATTTTGTTGTACTTTTAGTATCATTTCAGTGCAGTCTTGAGTTCAACAAACGATAAGTGAGCCTCAGCCATTGTTGTTACACGATTGGCTCGTTTCACCATCAACCACCTGCGCATGCGCAGCATAAACTTCCAGTTCCTATCACGACAAACTACCTTGCACTACACTACGCGTTAGATTAGCGAGTGTAAATACTTTTGTTTAGAAATGATTTCATTACAAGACAGTGAGTACATTTTTTGGACCGCTCTGCATATTTGAAAATCCAAGAAATATACTAACATTTTCTAAAAATATAAACACATTATTACGTTAGCGTGTTAGCGTGTACACAACTCATAATTAATTTAGGATTTAGTTTCCTGGGCTTTTGGCATCTATTGCCATGTTAGCCCGTCACTAGGATTAGGATTAGGAGTTATATTTCTGGGCTTTTGGCATCTATTGCCATGTTAACTCGTCACTAGGATTAGCATTAGGAATTAGATTTTTGGGCTTTCGACATCTATGGCCATCTTAGCCCGTCACTAGGATTAGGATTAGGAATTAGATTTCTGGGCTTTCGGCATCTATGCCCATTTTAGCCCGTCACTAGGATTAGCATTAGGAATTAGATTTCTGGGCTTTCGGCATCTATGGCCATGTTAGCCTGTCACTAGGATTAGAATTAGGAATTAGATTTCTGGGCTTTCGGCATTTATGACCATTTTAGCCCGTCACTAGGACTAGGATTAGGAATTAGATTTCTGGGCTTTCGGCATCTATTGCCATGTTAGCCCGTCACGTATGAGGGATGACGTCCCTCAGCGATCACACTATCCGCGGAAAGGGAAAAAGGAAAGGAAGCGGCCTGGGACCTATATATTATGTACCACCCCGGCATTTGGCTGGTGTGAATGAGGAAAATCCAGAAAACCCTCATTCAGGATGGCTGGGCCTGAAAGCTTTTATACTTTCTCGATCGAATGCCCCCATCGGTAATCGATCCAGGACCGCTCGCAGCTGAGGCGAGAGTGTTAGCGATTATTTATTATTTTCTGTAAGCCTTCTATTAGCACTATATTGTCCTAGTGAAGAATTAAGTACCATTCTCAGTTCTGAACAGTACTGTGCTTCCCACATAACCTCTACGAAGAAATTACCTAATCAACCACGGGAGAACATATCCTCTTCTCTCCCATGACTGTGACCCTGAGTATAATTACTTTCAGCATCTCTTGATAATTTCTAAACTTGATAGTAGCGTGCATTCATTAAATAAAGAACACATACCAACTCAAGAGGATGTTTTTCAAAGCATTGTTAAAATTGACAATATATGCATTACCCTCCAAGGTAAGTTCAAAGCACCCTTAATAACCTCATTACGGAACAACCTTCAACGAACGAACGATGATAACACAAGAAATAAAATAACCACTTTCAAATAACCGCAGATTGTGACATTCTTTGAACAGAACAGTTCCAGCAGCAAGCATTCGAATAAAACAGATTCAAAACAAAAACCCTAACAACATATAAAATAGACAGATTCCGAGAAGAGAGCCAGAGAGAAAAAAAGTAAATTGAAGCAATTTGGTAAATGGTCACCATTTACGTCACAATGCTACTTTAGCAAATGGGGGACATAACACACAAACACACACACAAAGAAGAAAGGAACAAAATATACGAGCAATTTCAAACCAGAAAAATGAAGGGGAAAAAAATGATGATTTATAGAAGTCTCAACGTATAGAGGGGGCGATTTGTGGATTCCAGCTGTTATTTTCTGGGTCTGTTTCAGCTTCTCGCTGTTTCAGTAGAAGCCTTAGTAATCTTTTCATAACCGAAAACACCAAAACTTCAATCTATTTTACAGACAAAACCCTCGAAAGTTCAAAATTACAATCAAAAATTTAATTTGACTGGAGTAGTCTTATTATCCTGACATGAAGAAAATTTTATACAGGGTGTCTGGAAAGGTTACAGGGAAGTTTTGAATGTTGATGTCTCATAACTATTTTGAGAAAGGCAAGAGTCAGTGAAGCCAAAGAAAATATACAGTAAAAAAAAAAAAAAAAGTCTGAAGGAACTCACTGACTTGGGGTCGCAGTAGAAACCACCGATACGAGTACATGCACAACCCATAAGGATGCGCACGAGACAAGATTTGAGACTGTCTCGTCTCGAAAATGTGCTGTAAAAACGATGTCTCGACTCGAAAAATATATTTTTTCTATTGGAAGAGCTGTGTCTCGACTCGACTCGAGCACATCCCTAGCGACCCAGATTTTTTTTTGGGGGGGGGAGGGGTCCAAGCTTCTGGGGTCTGGAGTCCAATACTACAAGTCATTACGTCTATGTAGTATTGAACGTGTGTTATTCTGCACCCGAAAAGCAATTGTAAAATGCTTCCAACTAAATTATCAGAAAACAAAATGATAGAACTAGGTTGTTTTTATAATTTGCAAGACTGATTTTACCAATGTACAGAACACCCACTTGCAATTTTCTTGCATATTACATTACTTTTAGCTTCGAAGTTGAAAAGTACCGAATGATCATTTGCAACTGTCTTGCATATTACATTACTTTTAGCTTCGAAGTTGAAAAGTACCGAATGATCATTTGCAACTGTCTTGCATATTACATTGCTTTTAGCTTCGAAGTTGAAAAGTACCGAATGACCATTTGCAACTGTCTTGCATATTACATTACTTTTAGCTTCGAAGTTGAAAAGTACCGAATGACCATTTGCAACTGTCTTGCATATTACGAGATACATTACTTTTAGCTTCGAAGTTGAAAATTACCGAATGACCATTTGCAACTGTCTTGCATATTACATTACTTTTAGCTTCGAAGTTGAAAAGTACCGAATGACCATTTGCAACTGTCTTGCATTCACACTACTATTACTTCTAGCTTTCGGGAGGAACGGTGGCTCAGTGGTAGAGCGCTTATCTCTTGTGTATGGGGTTCCTGGTTCGATCCCCGTCGAAGTAAGTTTGTGATGGACAACATCGTGTCCGTGTGTTTTCTCGGGGGCACTCCCGTTTCTTCCCAGATTTTCACTCCAACAATTATTTTACCATTATTCACGTGTCTTAATCATCGTCTCCCTTAGCCTAAAGTGCACAATCGTGGAACGTTAAACGGAAAGATTTCAACTTATTTTCACTCCTAACGTTAAAGCGAAATGTCACAGTTCTTCGTTTTTCATTATCTTCGATAAATCCCACTGTCTTTAATTTTAAAGCTAAAGACTATTATATTTCCTATTTTTCACTTATGTTAGACATAGCATGCAGGAAAGAACCTCGGCTCAACACGTAGGAACTAAAATGCGACAATGCTAAAGCGGACATCACATAAATGATCTTTCCTTCTTAATTAATAGCTTCTTAAAAACTCAAGTGAAGTTTATAAATCATGGTTCTATATTTTCCCTTTACAATCACTTTCTGAGAAGTTTGGTGCTGTGTATTATGCGAATATACACTGTAGTTGACAGACTGGGACCAAAGGGTCAATGGAGCATGGGTCAAGATTTGTGAGTGGGTCGTGTGACAACACGACGTGACCCAATGCGACCCACTACCAACCATGATCCACTCTGACCCAACGACCTACCATCAGCTATTCTAACACCACGACCCACTACGACCCACCACCCACTATGAACCACTCTGAGCCAGCGACCCACCATGACTCACTCTGACCTACCGACCCACTCTGACCCACTACGACATATCATGAGCCATTCTGCCACATCGACCAACTACGATCCACCACCCAGTGAGCCACTCTGACCCAGCAACCCATCATGACTCACTCTGAACTACCAACCCACTCTGATCTACCAACCCACTCTGATCCACTATGACCCACCAACCCACTCTACTCAGTGCGTTGTAGACAGCATCTTCTGAATACTAGTGAATTTGTCAACGTTTTACTTTAAAGGCCTTCATTTTCTTCCTTTTTCATTTGTTTCTATTTACTTACCTGAGATGAGTATATCTAAGTGAAAAAAGAACTTCATGCACTCTTGAATATTGATATTTGTAATTGTAACAATAGCAGCAGGACATACTACCCGGCTTTCGAGACACAATCGAATTTTACACGTTTTTTTAAATTTTATGTTGGCCTATTTTACCGTGATTTAAGCATTTCAAATTTCATCCTATTTTGCACTGAAACTTACCTGTAATTCATAAAGGAAATAATTATGTATGATAATTAAATTGTAATTCATCGTAATATGACCCATAACAAACACTTTACCATTTTATATCGTAAAGGTGAGATCCACCGGTATTGTACAGAGCGGTGTTTGAGGGACTGACCGTAGAAGGTGTAAACTCTTCAGTCACTGGAGACGAAGGCGTGGATCATGAGTCAAAGTTGACGATGACGGGTATTGGTGGATCAGAGTTGGTCATGGAAGGTGGATTATGGGTCCAGTAGGTTGTGAGTCACGATGAGTGATGGGTCAGTGGATCATGGGTCAAGTTTTCATTGACCCACGCCATCTCTGACTAAGACCTCACACTGGGTTGAACTCATAGACCACTTCAGAGCTCCTTCGTGACTAAGAGGTTAGCGTACGCGCCTTTAGCATGGGAGAACAAGGTTCGATTCCCGGCGGGAGCTCACGTGGTTCAGACTTCACGTTAATCAGCAGGTCCACAAGCCTCGCTGCTGGAAGAGACGTTAAAATCAATTCATCTTAAGACCACTTCACTAAAATGGCACTGTCTCATCTTTCATTTACTCGGCATAATAAGACTCCTTGTTCTGAACCACATTCTTCTGTATAGAAAATAACTACACTGCACCTTCTTTATTCTCTTACAGATAACGCTTACTTACTTTTAGTCCTAATTTGCATGTTTCTATTTAGTAAATCTCGCGAGATTCCGAGATAGGTTCGTGATACTGTTTCGGTGTCTGGAATTAGTATTCAGCAGTTTTGACATGCATTTCGTAGCTGGTGTAATTTAACTTTCCTCCTCCTATGATCACTAGTTAAATATTCTGTTTTGCCCGTTTCCCGCTATCCCCCAAGAGATTAATGTCACCATCAACCTGGGATAAATTTGCGAAACTATGCTCTTTCTGTCAGATGTGCTGCCATCTCTCGGAACTCATGAAATGGAAAACCTGAAGCAGATAGAGAGAGAAAGTATTCATTATTGTATGCTTCCATTCGCCTGGATAAACTCGGCTCTGTATTGGTGAATTTAGACATTTTCAGCCAGGGGAGAGAATACCAACCTTTCGGAGGAAAGTAAGTTTTTCATTTTCTTTAAGTATTCTGTTTCTTTGATATTTCATTCAAAAGTTCAAAATTTACCTGGGTGGGGACAAATTGGTTTCCTAAAGGGAGGACTTCTTTGCTGGCCTTTCAGGACTGTAACACGAAGCTTCAAAAGGTTCAGTTGCCCTTTATCACTTTCTTATACAAATTCCACTACTTTTAATGTTCAAGCTGAATGGTGCAGAATGGCTGTTTCCTACTGTCTCCAACACAAATTTCATTGCTTTTAATGTTCAAGCTGAATGGTGCACAATGGCCGTTTTCTACTGTCTCTGACACAAATTCCATTACTTTTCATGTTCAAGCTGAATGGTGCACAATGGCCGTTTTCTACTGTCTCTAACACAAATTCCATTACTTTTCATGTTCAAGCTGAATGGTGCAGAATGGCTGTTTCCTACTGTCTCTAACACAAATTCCATTACTTTTAATGTTCAAGCTGAATGGTGCACAATGGCTGTTTCCTACTGTCTTTAACACAAATTCCATTACTTTTAATGTTCAAGCTGAATGGTGCACAATGGCCGTTTCCTACTGTCTCTAACACAAATTCCATTACTTTTAATGTTCAAGCTGAATGATGCACAATGGCCGTTTCCTACTGTCTCTAACACAAATTCCATTACTTTTAATGTTCAAACTGAATGGTGCACAATGGCCGTTTCCTACTGTCTCTAACACAAATTCCATTACTTTTAATGTTCAAGCTGAATGATGCACAATGGCCGTTTCCTACTGTCTCTAACACAAATTCCATTACTTTTAATGTTCAAGCTGAATAGTGCACAATGGCCGTTTCCTACTGTCTCTAACACAAATTCCATTACTTTTAATGTTCAAGCTGAATGATGCACAATGGCCGTTTCCTACTGTCTCTAACACAAATTCCATTACTTTTAATGTTCAAGCTGAATGGTGCACAATGGCCGTTTCCTACTGTCTCTAACACAAATTCCATTACTTTTAATGTTCAAGCTGAATGATGCACAATGGCCGTTTCCTACTGTCTCTAACACAAATTCCATTACTTTTAATGTTCAAGCTGAATAGTGCACAATGGCCGTTTCCTACTGTCTCTAACACAAATTCCATTACTTTTAATGTTCAAGCTGAATGGTGCACAATGGCCGTTTCCTACTGTCTCTAACACAAATTCCATTACTTTTAATGTTCAAGCTGAATGATGCACAATGGCCGTTTCCTACTGTCTCTAACACAAATTCCATTACTTTTAATGTTCAAGCTGAATAGTGCACAATGGCCGTTTCCTACTGTCTCTAACACAAATTCCATTATTGCGAGCCCCTCCGTGGCTAAGCGGTTAGCGTACGCGCCTTTGGCGCATGAGACCCGGGTTCGATTCCCGGCGGGAGCTCATGTGGTTCGGATTCCACGTTAATCAGTAGGTCCACGTCTCATATAGCCTCGCTGCTGAACGGGACGTTAAACTCAACAATCAACTCAATCATCAACAAATGCCATTACTTATAGTTTTAACGTTTAAGGTTGTGGCTGTCCATTTGCCATTGTCTTACAGAAATTCCATTACTTTTAATATTAAATCCGAGGGTTATAGCTGACTCATTTGCTATTGTTTGCCCAAATTTCATGTGTTTTAGTATTAAATCTCTAGTCTGCAGATCGATGTCAGTTATTTTCCTATACG
This sequence comes from Thermobia domestica, assembly GCF_964235325.1. Taxonomy (NCBI): domain Eukaryota; kingdom Metazoa; phylum Arthropoda; class Insecta; order Zygentoma; family Lepismatidae; genus Thermobia; species Thermobia domestica. The sequence goes on along the minus strand of NC_137469.1, from coordinate 22,944,809 downwards.
AATTCCATTTATCCCTATCTCGTTTATATTCAAAACCAAGAAATCGGGGTCCCAAAGCTTTTTGACATGATCAGATACAATCAGCTCTCTGAATGGAGTTTGTTCTAGCTTTGGGATTATGTATAACTAAAATAAAGTTAAAAGTCTGTCTGACCCAAGCAAACATCTCTATGTCAAAATGCAAAATTTATACATTTGTGGTCAAGAGAAGTTTATAGATTTATCTCCAATCTTTCGACAATGAGATCTCGAAAAACCAAAAGAGTTAGAAGCGTGTCTTTTTCGCTGGTTGGTTCCAAATTTTGCGTAGATTGTCCATTTCTAATTGAATATTTAAAAAAAAAACATAGCCGTTCTTTATTGCATTTTTCAGGGTACCCTGGAAGTGTTGAAATTTTAAAAAAGTACCAGATCTTACGAGTTATACATTCCAACACCACATATTTGTATACAGGGGTTGCATGTCTCTCAGGCGTTTGTTTCATGGCCAAATGATAATGAAAAACAAAGGATAACCATTTTTCCAGTCTAAGATGAATCTTTACTGTTTGGAGTGTTTTGCCCTATGAACACCATGCATATAATTAATTGTGTGTGTAATGTATTTGCTTACTACATACTGCATGCAGAAGAAAGAAAACACTGATCATACATGAATTAGAAACTCCAATCGGAAGTAGGCTCAATCTTGGAAACGGTGCCAGATATTGAAAACATAATCGAAAAAAATCTCTCCTTATGGTACCCCTAGCCAGTAGCGTAGCCAGGATGTGTGTTTAGGGGCGGGCAAGTGCTATTATAGGTACATATAGAAACATTACAAACAAAAAATATATAAACGTAAGAATATACAAAAAATTACAAACGTCAAAGTACCAAAGTAGAGACTATTTGACTCTCCATCTCGGCCGTCGAGAAATTTTCATGAGGCAAGAACATGTTCACGAGGTTCTGGGTTTCAGTTCTGGAGGAGCAAGTATTCGGGTTCGAGTCCAAAATTGTTAAAAGTTATACGGTGCCGGCCAAATACGCTCAATACTGCTCGGCTCAGGTTTAGGGTTGTCAAGGGCTCGAGCGGCTTGGCTCACAGCTCGTTCACTATCGAGCAGAACCGAGAAGTGAGCCGAGCCAACAGCTCACCCAACAGAGCCGGCTCGAGCCGATGGCTCACCAGAGCTGAACCCAACCGAGCTAGTTCGGGCCATCGCCTCAGTTGAGCCTAGTCGAACCGAGCTGATGGCTCACGTGAGCCGAGTCGGTGGCTTACCCAAACAGCTGGCTTGAGCTATTCTTTTAGTTGAACCGAGGCGAGCGCTTAATATCACTACCCAGGCTGTGCTTGTGCTTGGGGTCAAAAATTCGATCTTGCAGGTCTCAGCCTTGATGGTAAGAAATACAGTATATAGTTATAATGGTACTCACATTTGAGACTGTCTCGTTATAAAAATCTATTTTCTCGTTATCGAGACGAGATGAGGTGGAGTAGTGTCCTTTGTTGTGAGCAACACTAAAATTATTGCACGTTACTGCTTACATTTCTCATAGCTTTTGCTTTCCAGTCTAATCAAGTCATGACTTGGAAACGAGCTGAAACGAGTTAAACGAGCGAGACATTCATCAAACTCGATTCGACTAGAAACTCGACCTCAGAAACAGTGACTCAGCTCGGAACTCGAATCAAGAAAATTACCTTTGACTCGACTCGAAACTCGAGTCGAGTCGAGTTTTAGTTTGACTCGTGCGCATCCCTAAATATGACATAGCTCCGGGTTCGATTCCCCGTAAAGATTAAGAAATTTTATTTGTTGGTTTAGAATCATGCGAAAACTAAGGGAGGATTCTGAATTAAAACATAGCGAATGAACTCCTGGTTAGACAGCCAGAGCGAGAGGTGAAGGGAACCAAATGTGCTGACCACACATCAGTTAACTAAACAATGCCGTCTTGTGGCATAGGCAGATCCAGGACGGACCCTTATAGGGAAGTCTCAGTTTTCTCTCTTATCAGGTTCTTGTAGCACTGGTGCTTATGCTGCTGGGGCGGTGAAGTACCCTTCGCTCCCTTCTTTGGACCGACCTATGTCTGCTGGCCATCGTTCTGTAATGCTAAGAGGCGTTTTGCGGCTAGTTAATTTGAGGAAGTAAAATATCAAAGAAAAGACAGACGAATGAATGTTTCGTAACAGTTTATAAATAAGCTGAGCATGCCGAATCTAACCTTGTAGTTCATACATCTACCACACGTGAACGAGACACACACACCGTATATCTACAGACAGCAAAAGCACAAAAATAAGCCCAATCATGTGAATAACACATATGTCTCTTCCATGTCTATCACAGACGTCCATATATACAAACACACTTAAAACATACTAGCATGAATGTTACACACACACATATGTATATACAACGATAAATAAGCCGGGGCATGCGATGTAAACAATTATATATTTTAAAAGAACGTTTATGAATTTTGAATAAACGTTTATAACTTTAATGGAAAGTAAACATTTCGAAAATGTAAGCAATTAAATGTGTCACAAGATGTTTAGGTATTTAAACACTTCGCAAAATACAAGGAAACTTCTAATAGATTTTTTTTTAAAAAAGACAACAAAGACTATTACTGAAATATTAAATAAAAAATGGTTAATGCACAACAGAAGAATAAACATTGGTTTTAATGAGAGCAGTGGAGTATTTACGATTTTGTTTCGGGGGCGGCTTTGCTAACTTTCGGGGGGGGGGGGCTTTGCCTGAAAATGTGAAAATTCTGCAAGATATTTCATATACTTTACTATAGTAAGTAAGATTTCTAGGGGGGGCTTAAGCTCGGAAGCCCCCCTCTAAATACGCCACTGAATAAGAGTAATAAGATTTGTCAAAATTTCAAGTTAAAAGTAAAGTCTCAATTCAGATACCGGCTATATTATTTTGTCTACCTTCACTCTTATACTGTTACTCATAGAGTTTTTCTAAAAGTACAAATCATATGCGAGGTGTATTCAAAAACTATCGAACCTTATTTTTTTTCCACGTAAACCAATGAAGCGCGGAAAACGTTCTTCATTGTAGATATAGAGGGAAACCTCATACGCAGTCGTGAATTCCCCCCCCCCCCAGGAGAAAACGTCAGTCGCTGGCAGTGAAGACGTTCTGAGCGGTCGTCAGATTTCAGTTTTTGTAAAATGACAGAGAAACTTGAGCAACGATATTGCATCAGATTTTGCCAAAAAAAAAAAAAGCTTGGAGATACCCAATCGGAAACCATTCGCAAGATTCAACAGGCTTTCAGGGACGTTGGCATGAGAACCTCACGCATAAAAGAGTGGTACAACCACTTCAAAGATGGCCGCACATCAGTGTACAGTGAACCACGTTCAGGTAGGTCCTCAACAAGCCGGAATGACAATGTCATTGAACAAGTACAGACTGTGGTATTGCAAAATCGTCGTATCACACAGTCCGAGAAATTGCTAACGATGTAGAGGTAAGCATCGGATCGGTACATTTAAATTTGAACGAGAATTTGGTCATGAGGAGAGTGTCCCGAAGCTGCTAACAATGGAGCAGAAGCAATTGCGTCTGGACATCGCACAGGACTTTGATTCAGGCTTTTATTGTGAAACAACATTCCTGCGTGTCAGGCTCCTTATTCACCCGACATGGCTCCATGTGACTTTTGGTTACTTTTCAAGCTGAAAATGCCACTAAAAGGGACCCGATTTGAGTCAAGAGAAGACATCATGCGGAATGCGACGGCACAATTGCTCACCATTCCACAAGTGTTTCCAACAATGGCGGGAGCGCTGGAGAAGTGTCCGCATGACCAATGAGACTACTTTGACGGAGATTAGTGTTTCGGATTTCCAAATCAATAAATGTATTCTTGCGAACTAAAGGTTCGATACTTTTTGAACACACCTCGTATTTAAAAATGATTATTCACAGTTCAGATGAAACATACTCGAGGGCCGGATCCGTCCCGCGGGCCGCCATTTGGCTATCACTGTTTTACAGTAGTTGGACATTAAAAGAAACGAAATGAAATCTTTCAGTTTTACGTCCCACGGTTATGTCGGTTAGGCTAAAGGAGACGATGATGATGAGAAATGAATGAAATGGTGGAAAGAATAAAGTGGGGGGAAACCGGAGAACCCTGAAGAAACCTACGAGGACGGTATTTGCCACCACAAAGTCCTCACAGCGCAAGCTGGGATCGAACCCGGGACCCCAAGCACCAGAGGTGAACGCTCTACCACTGACCCACCGCGGCCCCAGGACGTTAAAAGAAGTAGCAACACCAAGGGTCGTTACCGGTCCTGACATATAAATAGATAATTGGATCGTTTGCGAAGGAAAACACCACAGGAATTGAATAAACGGATTTACGTGTTTCGTAACAACCTATAAATATTCCTTTCAGACATGACAATAATTAATACGCCAAATACTAACTAGATATCGCTGCTAATACTCGTGAACACGAGCACGGAAGTAGGATCAAGAAAAAAGTAAAAGCATATGATGTTTCTTCACGTATGTCTGTCCAGGAATTGTGTGTGGTAAACACAGTCGTACAAATATAACAGAAAGAGAGAGATAAAATGACATATACTCTCATGATGTTTGAATGGCTAGGGAACATGTTTATTTGACCTTGATAAAAAATGAACGATTGCTATTTCCGTTCATGAGTGTGAAAGCAAACAAGCTCAACCCATGTAACAAAGCAACACGGTAGATTGAGTCCAAATACTCGTACTTTTAGAGTAGATCGAGTAAGGTAGGGAAGACACGCATGAAGCCATGACGACAATGAACATCCTAGTTTGTTCCAGCTCATCATTTCTTGGTTACTTTTTTTTTGGAGGGGGGGGGGTAAATCTTCAAATATTTTTTTTTTCTACCAAAAATTTCATTTCCTAACACTTGGACGGAAGTGGTACGAAGAGGAAGTACACACAAAAATAGAAACAGTCTTAGAGCGCCTTCACATTATCGAGTATAGAAAATACGTTGGAAAAAATTGGTCTTTTCACATCACACTCGTCCGGGAAACACTCATCTGAGTGTAAAAAAACAGCTGGATTTTCTATCAGAACCTACTCCTCCGAGCGTTTCCACTAAAGACAGAGAAGCGAAATATTATGAAGAATGTACAGCTCACAGATGACGAGAAGAACCCTAAAACAGGGGAAGCGGGGAAAGGTCAATGACACAGTCAAGTCCATTTTCGGTTTTTGAGGTGTGGTCTATACTTAGATGTCTGCCACTCTGGGTAAAGTTATATGTGTGCTATTCCGTGGTGTCATTTGAAACCCCCGTGCGAAAAGTGGGCGAGCCCATAACTACGTCACACTATTTCTGCTAGGGTTGTTCTTATCATCTGTTTGCTGTAGGACTACATATTGAGCTTAGTTAGAGTATCCTTCCATTTCGCCTAATCCCATCTCGTGTAACGATTTATCAGCCACTGATGTCTCCGATATAAAAAAATGTCCACAATTCTAGACGAAATGGGAATTCCCATCTCGCCTAAAATTCCGAGAAGATGCAAGGAGATAACTTCTGCAGTAAAGAGTTAATTGCTATACTAGCATTAATAACCACGAACACTAAGAAATTGTGAAATCATTACGCACATCTCAGAAAAGAAATACTTATTAATCTTTCGTACATAAGAAAATAAATAAGCTAGTATCAGTATATTTGAATCAGTATTGGAAATCTCTGTTTTCTGTCCTGTTAACTTCCCACCGCGTATTCTCTGCGAGTAAGTCACATCTTCGTTTAACTAGAATAATCTCATAAAGAGTATCTGTTACTTTTATATATCAGCAGCACAATTTATAACGTTTTAGATTATATAATAGCCCTGAATTCGTTATATTAAAATTATAGAAATATTTCAAAGGTAATTCATATACCAACTGTTTAAGTAATAACACAAGAAATCGAATTTATTTGAACTATTATATTTTTCGTGGTTTTTCTGCATTTAACTCTACTTTTTTATATAATTAATCTTCTTTATAAACGAACTTACATCCACTATAGCTTCCTCACATACTATACAGGGTGTTAATGAACTATACCGACAAACTGTATGAGGTGATTCCTTACATCAAAATAAGAGAAAAAGTTCATATAGACCTGTGGGAAAAAGTGCATAGTTTCAGAGATAGGGCTGTTCAAAATCGCGAAAAAGCCAAATTTCAACAGTCCATATTTCGAATTTCAGAAACTGTGGATAGTGGTCTCTATCAGCGTAAAGAAAGTCACGCATACGCAAGCGAAAAATGCATATTTCATTAATTTTCAGTGGATGTACAGAGTATTCCATACAGGGTGAAATTCCCAGACATGCCATCAACCCAATTTTGAGATATGCTCTGACTTTATGATTGGTCCGAAGTACGCAAACGATAAGCCTTGATAGCAGTAAACACGGAATCCTTTGGTGCAATGTCGGAAGTGTTAAGGATCGCCAGCAGCACGGTCTTTCGTACTCGGGAAAACGCACACTGCGATATTGTTTTTCACGCTTATAAGTGAAGAAAACGTGAATTATACCTTGACGAAATACATCGCATCACACATTATTCCAAACACACACACACACACACATACACACACACAAAAAAAAAAAACATAGAGATGCCGATTCTTAACACTTCCGACTTCCCTCCGACGCATTGGATGTCTGTTGTTGTCAGGGCTTACCTTCTGCCTACTTTGGACCCTCCTTGAAATCAGGGTATATCTGAAAACTCTATTGAGAGTACGTATATCTGAGAATTACACCCTGTATGGAATACTCTGTACACCCACTGAAAATTAATAAAATATGCATTTTTGGATTGCGTATGCGTGTCTTCCTTTACGCTGATGAGGACCACTACCCACAGTTTCTGGAATTCGAAATAGGGCCTCTTGAAATTTGGATCTTTCGCAATTTTGGACAGCCCTAGCTCTGAATCTATGCACTTTTCGCCATAGGTCCATATGAACTTTCTCTCTTATTTTGATGTGAGGAATCATCTTTTACAGTTTGTCGGTGTAGTTCGTTAACACCCTGTATACAGAGTTATCCAGAAAGAACAAGTTTCGACATGTTTGACCATAAAAAAAAAAAAAAAAGAAATGATACCATACGATACAGACCATAGGAAATGATATCATAAGATACCTGACCATTATCCTTAATAACATATAATATTTCTACAAGTTATCATAACAAATTCATTAAAAGCATATATTTCTATTCTGTTTCTGATTAGCTTCTGTCAGCCAATCACCTTCCAATATTTAAAAAGAAGTGAACTAAATTCAGTAAATCGCCTTTCCCCATGTGCTTTCTTGTTGTGCAGTGCTTAATGAGTTGACTGAGTTTAATGTCCCGTTCAGCAACGAGGCTATATGAGACGTGGATCTACTGATTAACGTGGAATCCGAACCACATAAGCTCCCGCCGGGAATCGAACCCGGGTCTCCCACGCCAAAGGCGCGTACGCTAACCGCTTAATATAATTTAGATTGTAGTTGACAGAGATTGCCAATATTGATTGAAATATATCTAATGCGAATTTCCATCTCACCTAAAATGGCTCACATTCTTATCTTAAGAGACATCAGTGACTAATAAATCGTTAGGCGAGATGGGATGGAATCTTATTTAGCCTGTTGCACGAGAGAGAGAGAGAAAGTGTTGCCAATTGTAAAAATAGCTTGTGCATTTGGACACTAAAAAGAAAGGTCAAAAACTATTTAGTGCAATGCCAAATTATGTTGTATTTCCTTCGTAAGGTTTTTAAAGTCAGAAATAGAAACAAGAATGGTTACAAGCTACCTGTAATGACAAATTTCACTATCAATCTCAAGAATATGCATTTCCAACTCTATGCTCTACGATGTCACAGTTTTTTCCTGCTCCCTATCTCAATAAATCATATGGAGCGGGCAAGGAACTGGCAGGAAATCTGACGTTGATAAGAAACACACTGGTGATGACCAAACAAGAATACTGTCAGAAAGAAATCGTACAGTTTAACGTCCCACGATTAAACCCTTTAAACTAAGGGAGAAGGATTATTGAAGCAAGTTAATGATAATGGAAGAATTGGTGGAATGAGAAAGTGGGGGGAAGAGGAGTACCCGGAGAAAACTCATGTTGTCCATTACAAACTTACTTGGCCGGGGATTGAATCACGGACCCCATGCACCAGAGGTAGGCACTCTACTACTGAGCTACCGTGCCCTCTAGAGCTGAGTATGGCCTCTAAGCGAGTACATACAATGGACATTCAAAACATTGCTTTTATCGGCACGTAGAGTCCGTGAAACGTGTAAATCTGCTGAAATCTCGAATTTGGTTTGTTTTTTCCATGACCATTAAAAGTTTCTTCGCTCTTATAATCTCTCGGAAGTAAAGAGTGAAAAATGTATAGTTTTGTTTTAAAATACTTTTGATATTGCGAAAACCCTAGGTTAATTTTTACCTACATTACTGAAATGCGAAGGCCCTAACTAAGCAGCTTATACATACATATGCTTTCGGCTAGCTGGGAGCTCAACCACCAGACCTCCGCGTTTGCTCGGCCTACTGCCACGTACCTCTTAAACCCACAATTCTACGGGGATTTCAAGTTTCTTTTCCTATTTCAACTGTCTAAAGGATAAGATACTTATCATAAGAAAACGCCCATTTAAATAACATGGGAATTTCTTCACGCCCCCTTTAGACTCCTTAAAAACTAAAAAATACTTACTTTTGGCAATTTTCCTGTTAGTTAGTCCCGGAAGGCTATAGTCACGCTAAATTTCATCATTCTAATTCTGCCGGAATTGCCTGAACATTTTGAGATCTGGACGATGTCCCATAATAAATAACATGGGAAAGAATTTTCAGTTCCCCTTTATTTACTTGGATAATGCTAATGAAAATATACAAGCATACCGAATTTGAAGTTTATATTCCAATTCCAAGCACCTAAAATATGAGATTATAAGAAAAAAAAAGCACCATTTAAATAGCATGGGGAATTTCTTTATCCTACCTTCAGACCTCCTTAAAACTTAAAAATATTCACTAGTGACAATTTTTCTGTAATTTAATCCCCGAAGAGCTACAGTCATGCGAAATTTCAACTTTCCACGTCAACCGGAAGTACACGTTATTTTATGTCAGTTCATAGTATACACAGTAGGAAGTCGAAAATCCAAACTAATTGGGACCACAGGTAGTTCGGATTTTCGAAAATTACCAAGAAAATGTCATTTAGGCTTAAATATACTGTACGGTATGCTCTTTTATCGATACAGTGGTTATCCAGTACGTACAGTAATTACAATACCGTTCGTAACGCTACTTACATTTAATGTTTCTGAAGAACCTGCTCGTACACTAAATTACACTGTTCTTATAACTCACACTTAAAACTTAACTTATATAGGCCTAAGGGAAAATAAAATATGTATGACAAACAATTACATATGAATGAGCTTTTATAAAAACACTGACTTCACACAACGCCGACGGACAATCCTATTGTTTGTTTATCGCTAGCGCTAAGACAAAATATAAAAAGCTTCTAGGGACCGCGTTCGGATTTCTGACGTTTCGGATTATCGACGTCCTACTGTATTATATATATATATATATATATATATATATATATATATATATATATATATATATATATATATATATATATATATATACCAATTTTAGATTTCGCTTGTTATTATTGTGGACATTTTTTCAGGGTTCCTGATGACTAACTTCGCGAACGGTTTATTTTATACAACATAATACACGCTAAAAATCAATAACTTTTACTGGATAAGAAAATGAGAGAGAGAGAGAGAGATAACCAAAGTCGAGAGAGAGAAGGAAACAAACAAAAGATACATATCCGATATTGCATTTTGGAAGCTCTTCCGTACTTTACCTCCTCCTCCTACACGTTAGATTATGAACTCCAGATCCTATAAACGAATTCAACGATTTGACTGTTCTATTTTTAGATTTCTGGTATCGAATAAAGTTCGTAAAGAAAAAGGATGTATACTTCCACTCTTCTTGATAATATTTTTTCTATAGAAAGAGATGGAAAAAAGTATGGGGTCTTTTCAATCTGTCTTTTCATCTTCAGACATATAACTAACGGATGGTGTAATGTAGCCCTATATATTGGTAATATCACTATATGTATATGTTTGTTTGGTCTTCAATTCTCGTAAACTATTGGGTTGATTTCAATTCAATCTACACCAACATTTTTTTTTCTACAAATAGCGACCATGAAAACAAGATGTGAAAAACTAGGATTTCGCTCCACATTCTGAAAATACGATAGACCTCCATGTTAATGAAGTGCAGTATTCAAACCGGAAGTATTAGGTCTTTCACGTCCGAGTTTTAGTAAAAGAATAAAATGGTGGGGTGAAATCTGTTTCTGGAATCTTGAATCTATTTCAGAAAACAGTTTCATGATACCAGGTCTAATTGGAAAGTTTTAAGACTGGGTTTGTAATTTCAAAATGGCAGTATTTACAGGCTATTACAATGGATTTCCTTCTAATTGTAAGTAGTCCCCTGTTGCCTGTACACTAGGGTGGGCCGAAAACGGCCGAAAAAATTTTTTTTTAGAAAATTAATATTGAGTACCGTGCAAAAGTTGTATAATGTTATATTATGTTTCCTCACCAAAATAGAGCCGGATAAAAAGATATTTAACCGGGCCCCGGGGGCCCGAAAGAACGCTAATTTTGAAAAAAAAAAAGTAGCCAGCAATGAAAATATTATTAAAATATATTTTTAGAAAGTTAAGTTTCAGTACCGTGCAAAAGTTCTATAATGTTATATTATGTTTCCTCACCAAAACAGAGCCGGATTAAAAGATATTTAACCGGGCCCCGGGGGCCTCAAAGAACGTTAATTTTGAAAAAAAAAATAGTTGCGAGTAGTGAAAATATTGAAATATTTTTTTAGAAAGTTAAGTTTGAGTACCATGCAAAAGTTGTATAATATTATGTTTCTTCACTAAAATAGAGCCGAATAAAAAGATATTTAACCGGGCCCCGGGGGCCCGAAAGAACGGTAATTTTGAAAAAAAGTAGCCAGCAATGAAAATATTTTTAAAGTATATTTTTAGAAAGTTAAGTTTCAGTACCGTGCAAAAGTTGTATAATGTTATATTATGTTTCCTCACCAAAACAGCCGGATTAAAAGATATTTAACCGGGCCCCGGGGGCCCTAAAGAACGTTAATTTTTTTAAAAAAAAGTTGTGAATAGTGAAAATATTATTGAAATATATTTTTTTAGAAAGTTAAGTTTGAGTATCGTGCAAACTTTATAATGTCATGTTTCCTCACCAAAACAGAGCCGGATAAAAGATATTTAACCGGGCACCGGGAGCCCAAAAGAACGTTAATGCTGAAAAAATATGGTTGTGAGTAGTGAAAATATTGAAATATTTGTTTTCAGGAAATTAAGTTTGAGTACCGTGCAAAAGTTGTATAATGCTATGTTTCTTCCCCAAAACAGAGGCAGAAAAAATTTTTCAGCAGGCCCTGCGGGTCCGAAAAGTGCTATTATTATTATTTTAAATATAAACACCATTATTTTAAGTATGTATAGAAAATTGGTTAAGATTCCTAATACTTTAACTTGACCCCAGGATTTTAAATGTTCTGATCTGATGTGCAGCTCTTCGCCTGATTGGTGTTTAGTAGATATAATAGTACGGACAAAATACATAAGGTAAGGTTGAAAAATTGACCAACAAACACCAAATCAGCGCAGAACTCACCACGTGGAGGTGGCTACACAGCGAGTTCCTCCCACCCACCCTCCTCTTACTTAAAGCTCCTTAGTTGAATCTTGGAACAAAATATTGAGATTTATGTTCGAAGTTTGGTAGATACAGTTTTGCTCGAATATAACCGTCTCGTGCAACACTCCCGCATACTTCTGAAGAAGATTCGGTTACTACCTTTACACACCTCTCCAAAGCCTGTGTGTGGAAGGGGAACGTGACAAACTGAAACCTCCTCTTTTCCACAATCATTTCGGTTGGTTCTTCTATTGATACGATAGCCGAAATTGGAGGTTTCGTTACTATTACTTCTGACCAATCGGTCAAATCGATATAATCCGCATATTCTTCAGTGCTTTGCCTATTGCAATTGTCAATTAGAACTATAGTTTGGTATTTTCGGCCATCAAAATAGAGACCCTTAAAATTAGTAGCTTTAAACTGTAGACGGTTTCTTTTTTCTTTTTCTTTTTTGCTAGTTTCGTACGGATTTTGTTTTTATCTACTACCTTGTCTTAGTTTTGTTCAGTAAATTCATATCTTCTAAAACAGCGGATATAATTTTAGCAGCCGACCTATTCGATATACCTGTTAAATCTTTTGCGGTACTCATTTGTTTAGGGCTCACTATTGTTTATTTAGGTTTACTTTAGATTTTATTCTCCAAATGATTGCTCCATGCGAACTCTTCATCGTCTGAATTCGGGGTGGAAGCGCTTAATGTATGTTCCAAGTACGGGATTGAGGCTAACGATTGTAACCCTCTTGTAATTGGTACCGTAGCATCATAATCGATCTGTGTGTCATACTTTCTTTTGAGCCTATGGGTTTCTGCTTCATCTACATTCAACTCGTCATTTGTCACTGATTTCTCTGATCTAATATGAGCTCCCAGTCCAAAAGCGGTATATAATTTGATTTACCACACTTACAGGTTAATCTATCGTAGCATTTGCAAGAGAAAATATCACATAACTTCTGAGCACCGTTCTTAAATTTCTTTAATTTGACTCTTAATAGGGGATATCTCATTTCTTAATGGGGTTAATGATCGTTTTGCATTTTGAGTTGTAATTCAAAATCATATGCTTAATTCGAAGTCAAGAGAATACAGGAAGAGAGGTTCGCAGCCATATTGTTTCTAGTTTATTTGAATTCAGCAATGTAAGCGCCGCCTTCGGAAAGCCAGTGTTACGGTATGTATTTTGCATCCAGATGCGAAAAAGTGATATTCTCTTAAAGTTTGAGAGTTCTGAGCTGGGCTCAACACAAAGGTTTTTCGTGTGTTAATATGGTAGTTATGAAAGTTAGTTAAGCTCTTAATAGTTATTTGCGTATATTGAAACCATGTATTTCATGTTTTATGTATTAATAGTATTGTCTGGTAAAATGTTATTATTACCTAAAACCATTTTATTTGATCAAAAAATTGGGAACTTTAGGGCCACGGGGGCCCGGTTAAATATTGTTTTAAAATCAACATATTTGACATGGCTTCATTTCGTACCAATGCACAACTTTTGATAACTACTCAATCCTGAATATCTGAAAAAAAATTTTTCGGCCCACTCTACTGTACACACCGATTCCAACGGTGTTTCCACTTCTGGAAGCATTCTTGAAAATTATCTTTCGTAAGGATATGAAGAACTCTCTCAGTATTTGCCTGAATGTCTTCAATTGAGTCAAATCTCTTCCCTAGGCCTTTGTTTCTTGGTCATACCCATAAACCCACGTTTCATTACCTGTTATTACCCTATTTAACAATTCTGGGTCCGTTTCGACCCGATTAAGCAGTTTTGGACACTTCCAGTCGGTGTTGTTTCTGCTCGTCTGACAACAATTTCGGAACGAACTTAGCAGACATTCAATGTATGTTCAAATCGTCAGTTAAGATTGACTGAACCACGTAGAAACTTAAGTCAGGTCGTCAACCATCTCTCTAACTGTATGTCTACGGTCCGAGCACACTAAATCGCGAACTTTCACAATATTTTCCTTAGTCTTTGACGTGGAAGGCCGGCCAGACCGGGAGAGTCATCTTCCACTGAGTCACGGTCATCTTAAAATCTGTGAAACCAGATAAACACGTTTGGCCGGCTAGGACATTTATCTCCAAAAGCTGTTTTTAAGAGTTCATAAGTCTTCGAAGCAGATTTCCCGGTTTGAAAACAAATTTGACAAACGCGTTGTTCCAGTTTTTCATCCAATTTGTGCAATTAATAATCCGAGACGACACACGCGTGCGCGCCCGCACTTAATATGTTGCTATGCTGTACTGAATAAAGATATCGCAGCGATTCTTGCAGCATGTATCAAGGTCACACCAAGCCACCGCTTTCGCGCTAATGGACAATTATATTGCTTCTCTTGAGCAGTGGCGCCACCTGTCTTTTAACTTGCCAATCACACCTCGTATCTATTAGCATTTTTGCTGTACAAGGATCTATTTTGAAACGGATATGGTAATATACATCTTCCGGTTTAAGTAGAAAAGGAAGAATAAAGAATTCTCTCAATAAATTAAAAAAAATCCACACATTATTATGGGTCATATTGGACTACTGAGTCGAATGGAGAAGAACAAAGAATTCTCTCAATAAATAAATAAAAATTCACACATTATTGTGGGTCATATTGGACTACTGAGTCGAATGGAGAAGAATAAAGAATTCTCTCAATAAATAAATCCACACATTATTATGGGTCATATTGGACTAACCTACTGAGTCGAATGGAGGGTATACTTTACTTTTGGTATACCAAAGGCCTAGACACACTAGATCTGACCAATTTTAGATGAGTGAGAGTCGAACAAGGTGTCAGTGTTGGCAGTCAAGTGTTCATCTAGCGTCGTGAAAACAATTAGGGTCCCATCCTCGTGGAAACGGATGCTTGACCGCGCTGTGGATCTGCTTGTCGCCCCTTTTATCCACGCGGTTGTGGTATCGGTTGCTCAACCGTTTCTTTTTTTTTCTTTTCTTTCTTTCTTTTTCTTTTTCTTTTTTTGAAACGATTAAATCAAACGAATCTTTGGCGTGATCCTACAGTAAATAGAAACCGCCCAACCGCCATGATGTCGGATTATCAGACCACAGTGGTTGAGAAACCGCTACCGTAACCGTGTGCATAAATAGACCCTCAAAGAATTACTTCAAAACCAGTGGCGTAAGCAGAAGTTTATTAAGGGAGACTCAAGCTCCCGCTCCCAAGTTCACATAGTTCCTGCTGTTTGTATATATATATATATATATATATATATATATATATATATATATATATATATATATATATATATATATATATATATATATATATGAACATGGTAAATGCATATTTTTGTATAATATCTTGCTCGAGAGGGGTTAAATCCCCCCCTCATTGCGTCTGTCATTAATTTGAAGGAAGTAACAGACTCCATTGAAGTGAAACAGTAACAGCTTTTTAACCTATCAGCTTTACAATAGAATTTGCTTCAGATTCTTACACTTTTCATTCTGACTCTGTTAGAGAAATTGCTCGAAGGCATCATTAGTTTCTACTATTCTCAGGGATGCATACATATTGTTATCAAAATCATGGAAATACACCACGGGACCACCGTTAAAACAGCTCTGATTCGTTGTGCGATTGAGGTCTAGTAAGTCTTGAATTGTGTCTGAGGCTTCTTTTCTGTTCATTGTTTTTCTTCGCCAATGTTGTTTTGTTATAAGTTCTGTAGACCATATGACCACGTGGACACTATTCTTCGCGACATTATCACACTAGCCAACTTAGGTACATCCTAATCTGCCCTGTGGCCCCGCGTAGCGTAGTCGCTAACGCTCTCGCCTTCGGTGCGAGCGGTCCCGGGTTCGATTCCCGGTGGGGGCACTCGGTCGAAAAAGTGTAAAACGCTTTTTCAGGCCAGCCACCCTGAATGAGGTTTTCCTGGGTTTTCCTCATTCACACCAGGCAAATGCCGGGGTGGTACCTAACTTATAGGTCCCAGGCCGCTTCCTTCCTTCCCCCATCCTTTCCTCCTTCCCTTTCCCCGGATTGTGTGCTCGCCGAGGGACGTCATCCCTCAAACGTGAAGGGCTAAATGGCCTTAGATGCTGAAAGCCCAGAAATCTAAATACTAAATCCTAATCTGCCCTGTTTAAAACTCAAGAAAGGTCCCACATTTTGCTCCACTACAGTATATCTGCTTTAATAAATGCCTCCGTTGAACTTTGGCCAATGTACAATATTACAATCGATCACTTAGGTCATCAGTGACAACGGCCAGGCGCTGCACACGCACTGTTAGTGTTACCAACTCGCATATTTTACGTGGTACAGGTGTTTCCATTATTTTGATAAGGATCTGTACAATAAATTAAATAGTGCACCTTAAACCGAAGATAGGACTGACTTCACAAGAATAAAGATCAATGGCATCACTTCAGATTTTGCTTTGGGGGAGGCAGAATTGAATATAAGTAGCAATTTCTTATTTTTCATTAGATATTATGGTATTGATTAAAATATATATAAATCTGAATTTGGGCGAAGATTCAAATGACAACCCTGACAAACGACAATATTTCTCTATGAATCCCCCCCCTGCCTCATCTCTTCCCCACATTAAAGGATGTGTGTACCTCTCATATAACTGCTTTTGACAGGAAGTGCGGTGAAACGAACTTCAAATAACTGACAAACTATATTTCCCAACGAGAGAGAGCTCAGGGTTAGAACCGCCTACAGCTCATTGCGTAATGAACTCTCTCTCTCTCTCTCATATGCCAGGTGCACGAAACCACAACTGAGGTTTAGAACATGTCGAAAATAACAAAATTTCATTTCACACAAAAGGTTTTATCACTTTTGGTCTTACGCACGTTACTTAAATAATAAAAAAATAACTTTATATGTGTCTGTATTGACACTTGTAAATCATATTCTTCTAAAAAATAATGCAGAGCCAGATATTGTTGCACTCAT
The DNA here is from genome assembly GCF_964235325.1 of Thermobia domestica. Lineage (NCBI taxonomy): Eukaryota > Metazoa > Arthropoda > Insecta > Zygentoma > Lepismatidae > Thermobia > Thermobia domestica. The sequence continues at coordinate 22,928,016 of NC_137469.1, read as the reverse complement.
TGCATCTTCGAGTACGAAGGATGATCAAAAACTAAGGTTACAAGGCCTATATATCTGGAGTTTCATCTGTTATAAAGAAATGGGGAATGCGCGATAATTTTAAAACATGGAGTTAGTTACAGCCACCCGCCACCTAAGGCGCTAGTTGTAGGTAAACACAAATGGTGACTCGTTTGGAAAACTGATCCCGCTAAGAAGTCTGCTCAATTATTCGATTTCTGTGGGCGAAATATGTAACCACGGCTAAAATTCACCGGCAGCTGGTGGATATTTACGGAGAGACTGTAATGTCTCGTCAGCATGTAGCAGAATGATGTTGAAAGTTAAGGTTGGTAGAGAAAACGTCATCGACGAGGAGCTGTGAGGCTGACCTAGCACGGCATCAACAGATTTGAGCACATCTCGCGTGGAGGAGCTGATTCAGGACAATTGGAGGATCACATTACGGTAGAGACCTGCACGGGCCGGGCTTGGGCGGGCCGACTCTTATTTCTTTGGGCCGCGCCGGGATGGGTGGGCCGACACTGATTTCTCTTCAGGTCGGGCCAGGCTGGGGCCGATTAATTGCAATTCTTTAACAATTATTGACTTTCGTTAAACGATAATTGGAATAAAGCCAAACGTTGAAGAAGTGTGCCCGTGAAAAATGTTACAAAGAATGCAATAGCTATTTACAGTTTGTGTTGCTTAGCATCTCCACTTTCACTATAGAGGATTGCAGACATTGCGCGGTAAATTGACGTGACCTTGACCTTCACTGAACCCAAAATATGACAAGAAGGGGTGTGAAAATTTTGCTTGTTGCTAAACAATATTGCCATCTTCACTTTATGCTAAAAATCAATTAAGTTAAATTTTTATTACAGGAAATGAAGTTTTGTTCTCTCGATGACAGGTAAAATTCTAGGAGGCAATGGTACCATTCGGAAGGCAAGTTTCAGGGTTGTGAATCAGAGTTTAGAAAATGTTTCTGAGGGTTAGGTCAAGTTTAATATTAAATTTTGAGAAAGATTGGGGCTCGAGCTATTTTAAAAAAAAAAAAAAATAATCGGGCCGGCGTCGGGCCAAAAATTTTAAAATTTATCGGGCTTGGGCCAAGAATTTTAAAAAACTTATCGAGCCGAGCCGGGCTCGGGCCGAAAATCTGCAAAACTTTACGGGCCCGGGCTGGGCCGGGCTTAGGTACATTCTGGCTGGATTGGGCTCGAGCCGAAAAATTCGGCCCGTGCAGGTCTCTACATTACGGCACCTGTTCCTGCACTTGAAGGAGCATCTAGGAGGGTGTGGTTTCCCTTCAGACGAGAAAGTGAAATACTTCGTGACAACGTGGCTAAACACGCAAGGACGGTTTTTACCAGGAGGGAATTTTCAAACTCATCCCACGATGCGACAAGTGCCTCAACCGACAGGAAGACTATGCCGAAAAATAAGCTAATGTATGTACTATCTGATGGCTGTATTGGTTGTATGAAATAATATACAGCTACACGTTTCATTGCAGGTTTTCTAGCCTTACCTTCCGATCATCCCTCGTATTACACTCGCGCGTATCTTCAGGAATTTTACAACATCTGGATTTTTCTTTATTCTTGGTTCCATGTCAATACGATGCAGCATTAGAAATATGAAGATTTTTCTTCAGTATTCTCAATGATATTTCAGAATAATCAATAATCGAATAACAGTAATAAATAGTTGTTTTATTTACTTACGATGACAAGTTATACGTGCTCACCTAAGACAGATCTTTTATTTATTTACGATGTTAAGTTATATTCATGTTAGGTAATTTAAAAAAAAAAACTGTTTTATTCACTTATAACAGTATTTCCAGAGAGGAGCATTAGCGAGCAAAGGACTTAGAATTAGTAAAACCAAGACAGAATATTAACATTGTCTTTTCAGGAAAAATGTAATCGAGAATAGAAGAATACGACTGGACGAAGAACAGGTGGTAATGACAAGGAAATTCAAGTACTTGGGATGTAAACAGCAGAGTTAGCAGTGGTCCGACGAAATGGAGAGTAGCAGCAAATATCTTGTGTGACCGACGCGACCTAGGTGGCTACTCGGTAATTTTACTTTTGTCAGAGTTATAAATCATACTGTGAGCTAGTCAGGGTTTCCAGGTCTCTTTTTGCCAAGTCCAGGTCTATAATAGCAGAGTTCCAATACTCTGCACAAAGCATCTTCCAAGCAGCTGTTTCTTGCTAAAAATCTCCTGCCTGGTAACACGTCTTTCCTTTTCTTTTTCCTTCCTTTAGACATCTTTTAAACAGCAGGCGGTCTATTGTACCGAAACGCACCAAATACGCTCCAGCTGACGTTTTCTCCGAGTTTTTTATTGCTGTCGCATTTGCAGCGCACTGTGATTAGCCATCCACATTTAAATACATGGTCAGCGTATTCCAAGCGTACGCATGAGCAATAAAAAAACGCTTTGCGAACGCTTCAAATAGCCATCTACTAAAGGAAAAGTATACAAAATAGTAGTGAGACCTACCATATTATACGGAGCGGAATGTTGGACAACAAAGAAAGGGAGAGAAACAGAAGTTGCACGTTGCGTAGATGAAGATGCTGCGGTGGAGTGACGTGGAAGGACAAAATTAAGAATGAAGTGATCCGGAGAACAGTAAAAGGTGAGACCAGTAGTAGAAAAACTGCAAGAAGGTAGACTGAGATGGTTTGGGCGTGCAAGAAGACGACCTTTGTAATACGTAGCTCACCGAGTGGATGCTATGGAAGGGAATGGAAAACGAACCCGAGGCCGGACAAAGAAGCGGGGAGATTGTGTTAAGAGTCCGTATCACTGCGAAATTAAAAATACCGCTAATTTTACAATAATTATGTGATATCTTCAAATAGATAAAAGATAATCGAAAAGTGGATCAAGACCTCCCTAGACGATGTTATTTTGCATGAGGTACCATTATCACGAGTCACCTAATAGCTTTCCGTATGCACTTATTTAGAAACGCGAAAATAAATGCCGATTTTCTAAATGGCTGGAAATTGAAAGCAGATAAATGAATCTTGATAACGGTATCTCACGCAAAATAATATTGTCTAGGGAGGTCTTGTTCCACTTTTCGATTATCTTTTATCTATTTGAAGATATCACATAATTACTGTTAAATTTCCGGTATTTTAATTTCGCAGTGATGAGGCCTCTTAAGAATGATATGGTGCAGTGAGGTCAGAGCGGATATGACACAAGATACAAACAGGTGGAGGGCAGCGAACCGAAAAGCCGACTCAGCTGGTAGACAAAAATGTCTTAGAAAAAGAAAACAAGTTACACTCGCGTAAGACAGATCTTTATTGATTTACGGTGCTTAGTAGGGTTGCCATATTTCAAGAATCAAAATCTGGGACGCTATTAACTTACGAGAATCTTTGCAATACTTAAATTGAAAAGAATTGTTATATACTAATTATTTTAGTATACCTCTTCCTCCCTAATTAAGCAAAGGTTAGCAGATGGTTTACCCTTCTTCCCCCCTGGTAAGCAGAGATTGAGAATTTAGAATTTATATTTCTGGGCTTTTGGCATCTATGGCCATTTAGCCCGTCGTGTTTGAGGGATGACGTCCCTCGGCGAGCACACTATCCAGGGAAAGGGAAGGAAGAAAGGATTGGGGAAGGAAGGAAGAGGCCTCGGACCTATAAGTTAGGTACCACCCCGGCATTTGCCTGGTGTGAATAAGGAAAACTCAGGAAAACCTCATTCAGGGTGGCTGGCCTGAAAAAGCGTTTTACACTTTTTTGACCGAGTGCCTCCACCGGGAATCGAACCTGGAACAGCTCTCACCGAAGGTGAGAGCGTTAGCGACTACGCTACGCAGGGCCACAAGCAGAGATTGAAACAGAGTGCTTAAGATAACAATAAGATTGAGCAGTAAAACCTTTTGTCTGTGACCCAATGAAACGAATGCTTCGTTCACTGTCAAAGTAGTTAAATCGAGAAGTTAATTAAATCCATGTTTTATGCATTCAAGTTTTTTTTTTTTTCAACTTTTGAATTGCCATACTCAGAAGTTGAACAGAATAATTATATACTTAATTCTGAAAAAACTGCATTATTTCCTTCCTTTCTTCCTCGCTGAAATCCGGGATATTTAAGAGTCCCGAGAAATATTTTTGGAACGCCGGGACGCAGATCTCTATTCCGTGACGGTCCCGGCTTTTCCGGGACGAATGGCAACCCTAGCCGCTAAGTTACATTCGTATAAGGTAATAAAAAGTGTTTTATTTACTTACGATGACAAGTTATATTAGTTTCAGATAGTTGCTTATTCATTTACGGTGTTTAGTTACATTCGTGTACGATAGTAAATAGTTGTTTCACTCACTTGCAATGAACACTCTGTTAAGCTGGTAGTATAGCAGGATGTGTCAAACTACTTCCTCGTACAAAATTTCAGCATTTTTTAATCAATTAGTGTAGGAGTTACAAAAGCGCGTCAAGTTAAATGGTCTATTCTAATATACGTATGTAAGACAGACATTGTAGGTGGATAGAGAGTATATATACACAATTATATTTTAATTGACAAATTTACTTAGACAATATTCTGGGTTTGGATTTGCTCAGAACGTCGAATGTTGACAATTTCTTCCCTTATACAAACTATTCCAATCTGTCTCTTTAATTATGCCCATAGGGAATAATTGGCTCTTTACTGTACAAACAGAAGGAACAGATTATTATCTTTACCGAACAAAATGGGGAGGAAAAAATGGCACAACTGAATTGTGTTACAACCACTATAAATACTGGAGAAGCTTAATTACTGGGGAGTGAGATGTAATTATACGATACGGTTTTGGTTTCTTTATAAAATTTGTCTGTAGGAACGGAGGTACCGTACAAATACAACGAAATTTATATCAGAATGGTTGGCTTAGGAACTGAACTAACGATATTCGGATCTGTAAAGGATTACTTGTATACGATTATCGATTCCAACTTTATCACCATCTAGGGATCGAATTGGAAATAAACCATATCGGTATGCTAAAACGAAAAAAAAAATGCAATTAGCATCAGTGGCGGATCTAGAGGAAAGGCACATGGGTCAAGTTTACGGTAGAATGGTTTTTCTCTTTAGAAGTGGAATTTTCGAAAACGCTTTAAACACGATTCAACATTTTTTAAATGAAGATTTTGATGTACGGTATTTCAACTTCTTGATTTGGAGGGCACGCGAGTTTTCTATATTTTTTTGCATTAAAATTTTGAATTACCGATTCCTCCTTTAGCATACGAATTTTTAAAACTGTAAATATCCAACGATTTATTTCCTGCAGTTTCCAAAAAATATGTCAAGCGAGTGATATGGGTTTGTATAGGAGACAAACATAGAAACAGACATATAATTTTATTTAGGTATCTATCTCTATATAATGATATTGTTATTTTTCCCCATACTATTGCTAAAACTCCATAACCGGTTTTCTCATACCGCACAGCGAATTTTGTACGTTCTTCTCCATACCTACGTTTGGAAGACTGTCGTCTTTCATCGCTTTTGGTTGAGTTCTGAGAGTTCTTTATTTTCGCTGCGTCCTTACTGTAACAATAATAATCCACGCTTCACATTCATACAATGCAACACTTCATTCATACCAGAGATGGACATCCTCACTCATTTTTGTACTCAAGAGGACCGCCCTCACCCTCACTCATCCTCATTTGGTACATGAGTATTAGGGTAAGTGTGGGTGATAGGATCAACATATTTGAGTGTGAGCCAGTTGATTTAGGATGAGTGTAAGTGAGGGTGAGGACATCAACAATATTTGAGTGTGAGGGCGAGTGAGTGTAAGTAAGTTGATTTAGGATGAGTGTGAGTAAGGATTAGGAAAAATGCCCATCTCTGCTTCATACATTATTTTCCCATTCTTTGCATTAGTTGTTTGTCGATATTTTCTTTTAGAAGCTTTTGGTTTTCCCCAAATGCGTTTCTTCGCTCGAGTTACTCTGGATTTTATTTGCATCTTACTTGCATCTGTTCCGATTGTTAACAAACAGCAAATACACAACAGTTGCTAACCGTGACATTAAGAACTAGCACTATTGAATCAAAACATAGAACAAAATGCTAACCAAAGAAACTTCCGTGTAATTTCTATACCTTAACATAGAGTTTCTCAACTGTGGTCCGCGGAAACATGTCCTTGAGGCCCTCTTAAATTGAACATTACTCACAAAGGGCAGAAAAACGTAAAATTCAATTAAATTGTGCATCACACACACTTTAGGCAAGAATCTTAATCAGGTATAAGCAGGGGCGGATCCAGGACGAACTTCTGGGGGGCGGAACGGTGGGTTGTAATACTGCTACTTAGAGCTACTTTTAAGAGTTACAAACTCTGGGATAGGTTTTACTTATATATAAAATATGAAAGTTTCTTCTTCGGGGGGGGGGGGGGAGGGGAATCGCCCCCTGGATATAAATTATAGAAATGATGATTTAATACACTCAAGATCATACGTATTCTAATAGCTTTTAAATATGAATTATTACATAACATATTTTTGATTGACTTCAATTTTTTGAAAAGAAAACTATATATTTCCTTACCAGTTGAGTGGTATAAGCTCAAAACATTAAAGAAATGATAAATTTGATCTGGAAGGGGATGTAGAAGGGTGATTCGTGTATCGTTATGAATGATAAAAGTTGTCCCCACTTGACAAAAATTTGAGAAACATTGTCTTATCAACACCACAGAATCAGTATCGTAAGTTAGTACCCTCCCCCAACATTTAGCATGATAACACGATTTTGATTAATTCATACAAATTTTCTAAATGAAATAAAATTAAATAAAACAATTTAATTAACTACATAATTTTTTCAGTTATGCCCTTTAGGCTAAGGGAGACCATGATTAATGCAAGTGAATAATGATGGAATTGTTTAATAAAATGAGAAAGTGGGAGGAAAAAATGAAAAATGAAATGAAATCTTTAAGTTTTACGTCCCACGGTTATGCCGGTGACGGCATAACACGGCGCGAACTGGGATCGAACCAGGGACCCCAAGCACCGGAGGTGAACGCTCTGCCACTGAGCCACCGTGCCCCCAAAGTGGGAGGAAACGGGAGTACCCCGAGGAAACCCACGGGCACGATAATGTCCACCACAAACTTACTTGGGTGGGGATTGAATCGCGGACCCAACGCACCACAGGCAAGAGTTCTACCATTGATTGAACCATCGTGCTCCCTACACATTTTCTAGTTAGGATTTACAACTGGGGAGCAAAAAAAAAAAAAAAAAAAAAAATCTCCTATACTACACGTTATAACCAAATGTCCTATACAAGTTCGAAAGAATGAATACGGCAAAGGTATTTTCTCGATTCACATAATAAATTAGCTGTCGAGGGCGAATAGAGCAACGAAACAAAGGAAGGGGAAGAAAATAGATAAAATATAGTACAAATATAATAAATAAGGCACGTTTTCAATAAGACGCTATTATTTGTGACAATCGTGGCCTTGGGAGCTCAGAATGAGAAATCAATATGAGTGACATTTCAGATGTCCAATTAGTATAGAGGCTTATTATTCTGTCTGTACTTATTAGTATTTGTTAATTTGTGGTCTGTCTTCTATTCATCATTTCATTTCTAATGTTGTTGACGAAATGAGAAACAAGGTTTTCTCGTCTTGTCCCGTAAATTGTATAGAAATCTCGTCTCAATTTTAGAAGAAGTATTTTTTCGTCCTGTCTCAGTTCTCGAAAAAGCTCGTCTCATCTCATCTCGCCTCAATTTTAGGAGAATTATTTCTGTCTAGATTTTCGTAAAGTTCGTCTCATCTCGTTTCAATTTTAGAAGAATTCTTTTTCACGTTGTCTCGATTCCCAAAAAAGCTCGTCTCGTCTCAATTTTAGAAGAATTATTTCTCGTCTAAATTTTCGTAAAGTTCGTCTCATCTCGTTTCAATTTTAGAAGAATTCTTTTTCACTTTGTCTCGATTCTCGAAAAAGCCCGTCTCGTCTCAAATTAGAAGAAATTATTTTTTCGTCCTGTCTTGATTCTCGAAAAGCTCTTCTCGTCTTGTTTCGTTTTGTAAATTTATGTACAGTACTCGGCAGTGAAAGTGTTACAAAAAAAGTTTAAAAGTCGAAATTACTAACAAACTCTTGCGCCGTGTGCTTATGCATTCAGAAACACACATCTCGATCAACTAAGTGCTTCTGGTATTCAATCCAACCTGCCTTCGTTCTCGTCCTCTCGTTGTCTAAAGCAGTATATGTGACGTAATATACTTTTTCGATTCAGACGAAAAAACAAACAGGAACCAGGTTTACAAGCTTTATAGCTCTAAAACCATCTCTTTTATCCGTTTGTTCTGAAATGTCTTTTTCAAGCCTGAATAAAAAAAAAGTCATAAAATGATCCCGTAGCTTCATAAACGACCTTATTTGCATTCTTTCCCTTCTTCAAAGACTATATATATATATCACATCAAGCTAGAAAGATGCTTCTTGTCAAATTTACTAAAGTTGAGGAATAAAGGTTTAATAGACAACGTGGGAAGAAAGAACAGATTCCATCTTATCCTACTATTGCAACTGGAAGTTGTGGATCTACTACTTTCGGTTTCAATATCAAACCCTGTAGTTCGGAAGCCTACCTTCGTTTCAACTGTCAAATGCAAATCACTCGTTTTAATATTACTTTTTAAATATTAAAAACCATCATTTTTACATTTTCTCCATATTTCATTTTCACACTCTTAGTGACAGCCAATTTCCATTCTTTATTTATTTTTCCCGCCGTGAAAAAAAAAGAAAAACAAAGAAAAGCGAATTAATTTTCTTTGTCAACTGAAGGTTCGTTTATTATTAAACTTTTCGAAAACTTTTTTTTTCTCTGTAAATTTGCTTTCATGTTTAATCCCTCCCTCTTCTTTCTCTCTTCCGCTCTCGTTTGTCAAGAGAGCGTTAATGTAAAAGAAAATATATTGAGACACAAACAATTAAAGAATACTAAGATACACTCGAGGAAAGAAAAATCTTTTACACACTCGACTCTGCTTGTTCCATCTGGCGTGATTCGTGTTTGATTCGAGCAGTGCCGTGTTCGATTACCGTTGGTAAAACTCTGCCAGAGACATGTAAAAGCCTTTTTTGGTAAAATCCAGAGTTAGGTTTGCCTGGGATTTTCCTCATTCGTGCAGGTAAATGCTGGGATTTTACCTAACAAATAGGTTCGCTTCCTTCCCTACACTTCTCCGAGTAGTGTGATCTCCGAGAGATGAGCTGAAATGGCCACAGATGCAGGCAACCCAGAAATACAGGGTGCTGAGTTGCCCAAAAGTAGGTATAGTGATCACGTATAACATTCTAATTTATGAATTTATTTGCTTCGAATGCTCCGTGCTTAAGTTATAATTAAAAAGATGTTAAGAACAAATAATAAAGACACTAGGCATACCGGTTTGATAACAATAAGTAATGATATAAAATGCAGTACGGGACTGTATACCTACTTTTGGGCCACCCTGTATAACTGCTAATCCTAAGTTCCATCACGTTAATCACTGTTCAGTACCGCCGTCACATTCAATTGAATCGATATAATATGCTCAAAATGCTCCCTCCCTGAGGACAGATTTCGGCTTAGGGAAGAGCACGAAGTCAGCCGGGGCCAAATCAGGCTAATACGTGGACTGTTCAAGGACGGACTCAAACAGACCTAGTGACTCAGACCGACCCAGTGACTCAAACAGACCCGGTGACCTGGAAGTAGCCAAAATATTAGCTCTGCAGTGGAATAATGATATCCACTAATCGATCTCGAACATTCATTTGTTTGATCCCCAGCCTGAGATTATGAGTATGTTCGATTAAGACAGGGTCACTCCCTGTCATAGGTCTGTCCGGGTCACCGGCTCTGGTGAGTCATGAGTCTGACTACCTCCGAGTAACGAGCTTATGAACTTTGTGACCCTATTTCATCATCTGATCACAACGGCGAGCGGATGCTTGACCACGGTCAAGGTATTCGCTGAAAATTTTGTTGCAGATGCTGCTGTAATTTTTTCACGAACGTTCGTCAGAGTAACTGGTTTACTGCGATATATAATATTCTTCAAGGTCACTTAAAAAAAAGAAAGTCGAGAAGTGTTGAATCTGGTGAACCATGAACGTGCTGCGAACTCAAATTCACTTGTTCTCTACCTATCCTGTGCATCTGCCGATTCTCATCCAAATACATTTGCCGATTCTCATAAAGTACACTATCTGCCGATTCTCATCCAGTGTATCTGCCGATTTAATCTTGCAATGGAGCAATGGTTCCCAACCTTTCTTGACTCACGACACACTTTACTCCACGCCCATCACATCCTGACAGACTTGTTTGATATTTTATTATTAATAATAGGTCTATAAATTACCATATAATAGCGTAAGGCTATTGTATATAAGTTTCTATCTGTATATAAGTTTCTATACAGTAGTGTATCTATATACTAGTGAGCAATGCTGCTGCTTCTGGAGACGTTGATTTGTACAATATATCTCAAAAAATGATTCTAACTAATTATTAAATGCTTTATAATTTTTAAAATTCTAAAATTTCGCGACATAACCTTATGAAACTGCGCAACACACCGGTTGGGAACCACTGCATCTTCTTTGACTAACACTGTACACAGGACGGAAAAGAAAATTTTATTTTCTCACCCTAAGCATGTTTATACGTATATCTCCTTTACTTATAGGTATAATGTCTTTTGGACTTTTTGTTCGGCGTCTGAGAGTATTTTTTCCCCTTTCTTTCTGAAGGGCGTGACTTGGTAGGTTATACTCGAGAGTCAATATGGTAACCATGGTGATCGGAATGAGCTTTCAAACCATCAGGTCACTCCAGGATATCCTCCCCCTTCCCCCTTTTTCTTTCTTCTCATTCTTTCAGAAAATTTTCCTCCATCATCAGTCTATTACATTGATATGGTAATTTTCAAGTGCTGAAATCAGACTTTATATGGTCGACATTCCTCCCTCTCTCTCTTTTTCCGGCAATTTCAAGGCTCACGGATATTTTTTTTTACGTCCCATTTTACGTCCCATTTTTTTCTTTTTCTTCGAAAAATCAGGGAAAATATAACAATTTCTACTTCGACGAGTCACGAACTTTGAAGTTTTATTTTCTTAATTTGTTCTCGGAATTGGACGATAACAGAAAGCGACTACGTGTTACACAGAAGACTGGGATTTGATTTCCAAAGCATAAACACCTGTAAATAAAGTGAATTCCTCCAGATCAGTGGTTCTCAATTACTTTAGAATCGCGGACCACCTTTATTATTATTATTATTATTTTGGAAGGTAAGGGACTGACTGTACATTTTTAAATTTTGGTATATGCGTAGTATAAAGGAAACCAAAAAAGTTCTGTCGCTTTTTCACCCACCACCTTCGAATATTGATATGTTACCTAACACGTACCTGGAAGATCAAAAATTGTCCCCCTTAATATCGACTACTTTCTGCGAACGTTCTGAAAGACCGTGGATTCCATCGCTGTAGAACTTGGCGGGCCGTGAAGCGAAGAATGTATCAAGTGCATTTTGCACCTCTACTAGGGAATTAAACTGGCGTCCTCTAAGGTGATTGTCCAAGGAATAGAATAGGTGATAATCGCACGATGAAATGTCCGAGGAGTATGGCGGATACAATAGTGTTTCCCATCCAAGGCGCAGAATGGTGCCCCGGGTCATCGTAGCTACGTGAAGCTTAGCGTTGTCCTGTAACAGGAGGATCCGTTTGAGATTCAGAAGTGCTGGCTTCACAGTTTTGAGTTTTTTTCTTGAACACGGATCAACTGCTGACAGTACACAGTTGCACTGATTCTCTGACCAGCTGGTAGCAGTTCCCGATGCACGATGCCGCAAGCAGTCCACCAAACATGCAGCAGGACCTTCTTCTGGTGCAGTGATGGTATCGGCTGTTTTGGAACCGGTTCATGGGATGCTAACCAATGATGACGGAGCCGTGGAGCTTTGTACAGGACCCACTTCTCATCACATGTCAACACCCTGTCCAGAAATGGCTCCTTCCTCAGACGAGACAGTCTGCTCGCGTTGCCTTCTGGCGCGGAGTCAAATCATGTGGGACCCATCGACCCAACTTGTAATGCTTCTCAAGTTGATGGAGGTGCTGCCGAATGGCTTCTCCACTCACACTGGATTGTAGTTCCAGTTCCTCACATGTTGGCCACTGTTATCCTCAATTGCAGCCTGAAGATCTTTATTCTGTACATGTGTTGGTCTTCCGGCACGTGGCGCGTCTTCGAGTGTTTCGTCACCATCCGTAAACTTGTTAAACCACCGCTGCACTGTCCACATAGTCACGACAGGCCTAGTACATCTTCCGCCCCGCTGCAGCGGCGTTTGACCCCAGTTTGAACTCGTACAGCATTCACGCCCTTATGACGCTCTGTGGAGATCCCATGTTCACTCTGTCCTTATGCAAGTTCACGGTGTAACTGTACTGCCACAACCAGATAGTATGTTGGATATATCCACACCAACATATATAAATTACCTTCGTCTTATCTCCATTCGCGTTCAACTCACGGTGTGAGGGTCAATGGATCACAGATCTCCACAAAAAGCGAAAGAACTTTCTTGGTTACCTTTATAATAGAAGTTTAGAATTAGACAATAATTGCATTAAAACATAGGTTTTATTTATGTTACAACAATACAACATACAGTACATACATACAGAGGATGCATAGCATTAGTTATATCTTTGCTAAGTTATGAGACATAGATAATGCAACGACCCCCTTATTTTTTCCCCACAAATTAGGAGACACTGCTGTAATTTAACGTTCTGTGATTGTGCCTTAGTTGTTTAAAAGAAACCTACAGGAGATGCGGTGCAATGAAAGAGAATTGAAGAAACTGGAAGAATCTTATATGATTATCATAAGCTCTGATATCGAACTAGAGACCTTTTACAGCACAGTGGACTGACGCTTTTTCTGAAAATACAGAGTGGCGCCAAGCCAACTGACACATTTCAAACTTGAATATTGCACAGGTGCAATAACTTATATTGGTTGGCTGGGTGAAACCCGAAAGAGGAAAGAACGCCACGTTAAATGGTCAGTCGCAATGGAGCACAGAACATCATGTTACCTGAGTTCATAGTTATTACGAAACTAAAGCCACGTCTCCACTTTACATGAATCTTGTAGCTGTCATAAAAAAAGACCTTGCTACCCGATCTTTCTATCTACTGTTTAGATTTTACAACTTCTTGTAAGCAAGAAAGGAATCACCACCCATGCAGCACTGCAGTCTAGTGGACAAACAATTAACCTCCTCATTAAAAACGTGTATTTTGGCGCACTCCACCTCCCTGTCCAAAAGAACCCGTTGTTTCGTAAGCGGCGAAACTGGTTTTTCCTTTATGTCAGCGGGAGGGCGATAGCAGGTAGCAAGCAAGACGTCCCAGAAAGTTGGACACTGTTCGACTCCTTGCAAGATGGAAAAAAATGTTTTATGACCCTTTCAAGACTATGTGTACATGGTGAAATATGGTAGGGTTTCAAGTTTTATATATATATATATATATATATATATATATATATATATATATATATATATATATATATATATATATATATATATATATATATATATGACAGCTACAAGTTCTTGTAACGTGACAACCTATCTTGAGTCTGTGCCAGAAGTGTGAAACTTAAATGTTGCTCGACATAATAAGGTTCCGCCTCGGAATACCATTTTGGCTTGGGTGAAGAAGTTTGAAGAGACTGGTAGGGTGTTCGATGTGAAACACGGAGCTCCAAGAACAGTGCGAACTCCTGAGAACGTGGAGAGACCAACATTAAAGTTTCGTCTAGAAAAACGTTGCACTTCTGGCACAGACTTAGTTTCGTAATAACCACGCACTGAGGTAACACGATATTCTTTGCTCCGATGATCTATTGCGACTGACCATATAATGTGGCATTTCCCCCCTCTTTCGGTTACCATTCCGCCCAAACAACATAAGTTATTACTCCTCCGTAATACTGAAGTTTGAAATGTGTCAGTCGACTTGGCGTCATCCTCAGTGGCGAAGGGTCATAAGAGGCTCTGAGGCCCGGCCTACCCATTTACTTTCAGAAATTATAATTTATATTTAATTTATTTTCCTTATACAAAATGTATGATGAACAAAAAGATATTTTTCGATAAAGAAATCGTGGTTAGCACCATTAATGGGAGGCTCAGCGAGCAGTGTCTCAGCGCTTATCAGAAAATCCCGCGAGAGAACGTGTGGGTAATAACCTGCGAAAGAGACTGGCCTCAGCGCTTATCGACCTCCGTTTCTACATAAAGTGCTTCTCTCGAGACTTTCGATTCGATATGTTAAACAAATAAAGAGCAAGACAACGTGGGGCCCCATTCCGTTCCAACTTTGCTGAATTTTGCGGACTCTAACGCAACGCAAAATCTGGAACAAGTAATTCTAAAGGTGCTACGCCTACTATCGCAAACTAATGCCCCTTTATTCCGTTACGTTGACGCAAACCTGTACGAAATCAGACTTATTGAGTTCATTAGAATTGAGTAGAGAGTGTGTGCTTTTGAGATACTGCGAGCGACTTTTTTTTCTTACATTTGCAAAATCGAATGAAAGAAAATTCCAGTAAGTGGAGATTATGAACATAATATAATTCCTAACATAATATAATAGAACATGAACATAATATAATAGAATCCTTTATGTCAGTGGTCTCTTGAAAATTAATGTGTTATTAAGGAACGAATACCAACACCTATGTTGAAAATAGAATAAACAGAGGTGTTGACATAAAGAGCAGCGTATGAATAAATATGTAAGTCTGATTCTGTTTTAAAGGAGAATTAAGTGAAATACAAAATGACTTGAATGAATGTTTGTTGTGTTTTGAACAATATAATTAAAGACGAAAGTTTACAAACAGAGTTTGTTTCAGTACAAGTAGACGAAACAGCATATATTTCTTGTGAAGCACAGATAATACGACAGTCCATCATTCCCACCCGATCATGCCCAATTGAAACAATTAATTGCATTACGGCGAATTAGATCAGCTCGGATTGAATAAGTGCTGTCGATGGTCAACAATTACGTGAAATTCATGTAAATTTGTCTTCTTGTGTTTTTGTAGTAAAATATTTATGTCCAGTGGCGTATTTACGATTTTGTTTCGGGGGAGTCTTGGCTAACTTGGTACCTGGAAATGTGAAAATTTTGCAAGATATTTCATTTACTTTAATATATTAAAAATACTATTTCGGGGGATCTTAAGCTCAGAATCCCACCTTAAATACTCCCCTGTTTATGTCCGTCGATAATCTGCTTAATATTATTATTATTACATTGGGCCTACTCTCTTAAAACTATCACCCTTCGCTACTGGTCACCTTGTATATTAGCACTATTCTCAATTATCAGTTTTTATTGAAATGTCCGATATTTCTCAAATTCAACATTAAATAACAGTTAAAAGACTTTAAGAGAATGGCACAATCAAACGTTGTGCATTTGATATGAAATCATATGTTATAAATCAGATATGCATGCACTTCGACACGACCACGAACTATTAGGGTCAATCTTTGCACCACTACTAAATACGCTTTTCCATACCTGAGAACTCCTAGGGTTGTTAAAACTTTCTCTATCCTATTGATATTTTGTTGAACACTCCTTTTGCTTTTTCAGTTACATACTTTATGTGATGACAAAATTGTACACCCTCGTTCAGTTTTATTCCTAAATATTTTAATGACTTTTCTTTTGACATTTTTTTTAAATTTATTTTGATGGTTGAGATCATTTGCAGCTTTCTTTAAGTAACATTTTTTTCTGCTAACAATACTTAGTGTGTATTTCTTACACCAATTGTACAGATTTTCTGCAGCTACTGTAAATTTAAATTCGATTTCTGATCTATTGTTACCTTCAAGAAGAAGCATATATGCCGCTCGTGAATTTAAATTCGATTTCTGATCTACTGTTACCTTCAAGAAGAAGGACATATGCCGCTCGTGAATTTAAATTCGATTTCTGATCTACTGTTACCTTCAAGAAGAAGGACATATGCCGCTCGTGAATTTAAATTCGATTTCTGATCTACTGTTACCTTCAAGATGAAGGACATATGCCGCTCGTGAATTTAAATTCGATTTCTGATCTACTGTTACCTTCAAGAAGAAGAACATATGCCGCTCGTGAATTTAAATTCGATTTCTGATCTACTGTTACCTTCAAGAAGAAGGACATATGCCGCTCGTGAATTTAAATTCGATTTCTGATCTACTGTTACCTTCAAGAAGAAGGACATATGCCGCTCGTGAATTTAAATTCGATTTCTGATCTATTGTTACCTTCAAGAAGAAGGACATATGCCGCTCTGAATTTAAATTCGATTTCTGATCTACTGTTGCCTTCAAGAAGAAGGACATATGCCGCTCGTGAATTTAAATTCGATTTCTAATCTACTGTTACCTTCAAGAAGAAGGACATATGCCGCTCGTGAATTTAAATTCGATTTCTGTTCTACTGCTGCCTTCAAGAAAAAGCACATATGCCGCTCGTGAATTTAAATTCAATTTCTGATCTACTGTTATCTTCAAGAAGCAACACATATGCCGCTCGTGAATTTAAATTCGATTTCTGATCTACTGTTATCTTCAAAAAGAAGCACATATGCAAACACTCCTAATATTTCACACTTTGAGTCTACTTCGCACAAACAAAGTTCCACAGTTTCGTCCCAAAATACCGGATCACAGACCGATCCCTATGGATAGTCTTTGGGATTTTTTTTTCGTAATTTCTTTAATTCCAACTGCTATCTTAACTTCATGGTCTTTACAATAATCTTTAAGTGCATGACATATATCTGCTGGACATGCCAGGACTCTTGAAGCTGGAAATAAAGCTGGATACCATAAGTTATCAAAAGTGCCATTGATGTCTGCGAGCAACCCAACTACATAATTCTTACGACAAGTTTTTCTACTATTTTCACTCCCTTACTATAAAGATCGCAATGAGTCGTGAAGTTTGACCTATATTTACCAATTTCACCACACAGTAGAACGCGAAGTTGTGTTCCGCTTGTCAATTTCCACCCATGAAATTTTGTCAGTGTCCTCTCTCACCTGAGATCTTCTCCTGAGAGCACAGTGTTGTCGAATTACCGCTAAGTTTCGGTTTGCTTATTTTTGTTGTTGGCTTTGTTTTATACTTTTGCTACTATTATCATTACTGTTTAATTAGTGATGCTGGCATCTGGTTTCCGATTTGGGATCATTGCGTCAATAAAATTCGGTCAAGATGGAATACGAACCAAAGTAATTTGCGTTCAAATTTCAACATTCTCCCACCTGGAATCGAATCCACGGTCTCGTACACCAAAGGTGTACGTGCTAGCCACTAGACCAACGGGAAGGGTTGGATAGTGGTTCGGACCCCATTTAGTAGCCCCGTCTCATATAGCCTACAATCAACGACACAATAACATTGGTAAAAAGGAAGAACGTCTATCGATTTTTCCTCTCCTGTGCATTCTTTGTAAATTACGCTGAAAATAAAACACACAACACAAAAGCGAGGGAAACTGAAAGATGCTGATATTAATCACAGACTAAAGACCACGTAACAGAATAAATTTCTGACTTCTTTTTTCTTTTTAAGGCTTCCAACATTTCCCTATGATTATGTTCTTAGCTGTTAAGGCTTGGAAGCTTTTTTAAAAACGCTAAATAGTGACTATATCTATCTTTAGAACTATAAATATTAATAAAAAGCCTTGTTTAATGCTTTTATTTCCAAATAACAACAGAAACTTTACTTTAAAAGAAAAAAAATTGCCTCCTATGTAATTTACCACAAATATAGACATAAATGAGACCGACCACCATTTCATTTTCACTTCTAAGATTTCGGTTGTTTCAAGAACGGTATTTTCCTCTCTTTCGCTATAGTGTTTTATTTAAAACTTTGATCTTTTAAGTGTTTATCCTTCAACTCAACACGCTATGTGAATGTAAATGAGGTACTTTTAATTTCATTTGACCCCCTGCATACATACACGTACACCGTACACACATATATATAGATATAACATGCACGGTAGTTAAAGTATCTGGAAGAGGATCGACATGAGTATTTACTTCAGTTTTGTATACATTTCTTCAACACGTGTAAGAGTTATTTACCTTTTCCTTACATGAAAGTAACATTAACACAGATCGTATAAATATATACGTACTCTTACTTATACAGAGTGCTAATAAAAAGCCTAGTGCTTCAAGTTTACATCTTGGAAGTAGCATATACTATGTTGCATGTTACAAAAAAAAAAAAAAAAAAAAAAAAAAAAAAAAAAAAAAAAAATCAGTGTTTATGACTGGTTGCATTGTCTG
Organism: Thermobia domestica; assembly: GCF_964235325.1. Taxonomy (NCBI): domain Eukaryota; kingdom Metazoa; phylum Arthropoda; class Insecta; order Zygentoma; family Lepismatidae; genus Thermobia; species Thermobia domestica. The sequence goes on along the minus strand of NC_137469.1, from coordinate 22,909,545 downwards.
GTGCAGAGATGATGGAAGTGGTCTGACATCTCTTACGAGAAATCAAAGCATAAATTCAGCAATTATTTTGCTGACACGTTTTAAGTAAACAGGCGCCTACATACATCCGCGTTTCATGACACGTACCACTATCTTCCTCTGATATGTCTGCCTCCCAAAAGAAAAATGAAATAAAATCTTTGACAGCAATGGCCCCACGATTAGGTTTGTTAGGCTAAAGGAGACGATGATTAAAGCAAATGAATGTTGATGGAAGAATTGGTGGAATGCGAAAGTGGGAGGAAACGGGAGTGAGTACCCCCGAGAAAATCCACGAGCACTACCATAAATTTACTTGGCCGGAGAACAAACAAGGGACCCCACGAACCAGAAGTACGCGCTCTACCACTGAGACCTTTGGCTCGCTAAAGACTTATCAATAAAATCTCTTATTAGTATTAAATAAATTTTAAATTTTAATATTGCAGCACCTGTAACTGTAAGACGAAATCGTTTTTTTTTTTTTTTCCTTCAGAATTATTAATTTAATTTTACATCCAGCACACAAGTTCTCTTCCAGAAAATTCTGTCTGGAGGTGGAGAAGGGGGGGGGGGAATGAAAATGTGAGGGCTTCATTGGGGCATTGTATTGAAGTATATACAAGGTATTTCTGAACTATGGGGACAAGATTTCGGAGATGAATCCACAAGTGAAAATGTAAGACGAAAAATTTCCTATCATCCTATGTCCGCCAATGATTAGCTCAGGAGTTACACACTTCCGAAATCACGACTTAATGAACGTTCTCACTATACAGTATATTACCGTTTTTACTTAATTGCGACGAACATTAAAACCAGAAGTAGATGATCTATACCATTTCCGGTCTGAATAAAGGGTCAGAAAGAAATTGATACCCATTCTTAAGTTGCTAAATCGATTTAAACAGAAACGGTTCTTACTATCTCGTATGGTATTTTGCTCTATATGTAGATCAATATTAAAACCGGAAGTAGTAGTGGATTTATATCACTTCCGGTGTTAATAAGAGCGTTAACGATGAAAATGAATTGTATTCTTGTGTCGCTTAATTGACTGCAGAAAAACTGCTTCTCGCTCTATAGTGATCAGCGTTAAAACTAGAAAAGGTTGATTCTATCACCTCCGATTTGAATATCATTAAAGAACTATATTCGTAACACTGATCTTCTACACCCTGCCCAAAAGTGCTAGTGATCATCAAGTAGTTATTGAGATGATATTGTCTCCCGGACAGTGGTACGGACACACGGACAGCTAGAAAGCAGTTTTGGTCAGGGGCGGATTAAGGCTTTTGGGGCCCTGGAGCCGTCTATTTCAAGGGGGCCCTATGTTACGAATAATCCTAGCGCATAGAGTCTTTTTTGTTGCCTTCCACAGCCTCATAGACTTATCGAATTATGGTGTCGTATTGATTTCGTGGAAATTTTAGAAATTTTAAAGGCCTGACTGGAAATCAATTTTATCCTAGAGGAAATTTTATAACAACCAGTTTCAAAACACTTATGTATGGAAACAATTATCAACAATCTCCGAATCAGGCACAAACATCCCATTTGATCTTTTTATGGTGATGGTTTTCACTCGAAAGATGCGTGTTTGTTGCGTAAACAAATAATTTTTAAACGCGTGGGAAATACATTTACAGACAGCACTGTATTAGAAAATAAGGGTTATGTTGTAAAATCCTCCATTATCAAGGGCGCCGATCCTGGGGGGACCGAGGGCCCGGACCACCCCAAAGCTCATGTGGGCCCCCTGGGATTGCATTTATGAATATTCAATATTTGGTATAATTTGAATTCAATTTGTCTTAAAATCCTCATATATGCCTTCTGTATCTGGACGGGCTTCCCCTCAAATTTACAGAAAAATCGGCGCCTTTTTCCATTACTACACGAAATAATATGATCTTAATGCCACTATTCATTAAAGATAAGAATGCTGACTCTGTATTTGCTTCTGCTTTGCATATATCAATAATTAGAGAGGATTTAGTTTCACCTAAGGCTAAGATATTGAACATCGACACACGAATAAAAGGAATTACTCATAATTCCGTTCTGATGAACGATATAACAATTGTATGGTTCAAAATTAATGGGAGAACATTTCATCATGCTTCTTGCGTGTTAAGAAAATTTTTCCCAAGACATATTGTTAGGGAATGACTTTTTAGTATCTCAGAGAACCCAAATTCATTCGAATAGGAACGTTTTGTTGTTAAGGAGATTAGCAAAACCTCCTAGATTTGCTCTAAGTAATGACAGGCATATTTCAAAGGAATTGTCACTACAAGCTAATAATTTGGTTTGTAATAGGGGCCCAGAATAGCTCACCTCTCAAAATAAGTATCGTGAATACGCTGGTGAAAGAACATTGAACTCTAGCGATACCGCGAGCGGTGAAAAAATTAGGACGGGTCTGAAACCTATAATATAATAAGTTGATTGCTATATGTATATTTTTTTTAAAAAAAAGAGAGGGATTTTTTGGGAAGCCCTGAATCTGGGAGACCCCGGAGCCTAGGCTCTACTGCCTCCGCCCTTTTGGTAAACCAAACTCTTAAAAATGAAGAAGGAGAAGAAAGAATATTAATTACTTTTTTCACTGGGTAATCTACACAGTGAAAAACACTGCCATTACATTATGAAATGAAGTTAGAAAAATAACACGAGTATTAATGATCACACGAAGACTAAACATATTTTTCTTTAAAGGCTCACAAAACACAAAATAAACAGTTTACAACATCAATACACACATGTCTTGTATGACGTAATCTTTGAGGCAAGAAAACACTAACATATGATAAGGAAACTTAAGCAATCAACCAGGTGAATACCGCAAAATACACACAAACACGTGTATCTTTTCCAATGTTTTTCCCAGACAAATGTTTTGCATTGTATTAGAATTTAGGGTCGGGCATAGGGAAATTTGCCGCCGTTAAAATAGCAGTATTTGCTACCTTTTCTTCCCTGAAAGAACATAAGTCTTTCCCAAGATTCTGAGTATGTTGCCCTACCATAATTTCAGTTCATATAGGATTCACCGAATAATAATAATAATAATAATAATAATAATAATAATAATAATAATAATAATAATAATAATAATAATAATAATAATAATAATTGTTTATGTTTGTCAGGAATTAACTTTGAATTACAAATATATATATATATTTAAAAAACGGTTCGATTTTATGTTAAACTGAAATCATGGCAAGTCCTTCCTATCGAATTTCAGCCATTGTAGATCTAAATAGGTTTTAGTTTTGAGAAAGTACTCTCCGCAGCTTGCTACTATTACATGTTTCAATTGTCAGAGTCCTCATCTCGTCTGGAATGTTAAAAGGTACTTCACGTCTCGACAGAATCTAACATTTCTATAGGCTATGTATATTCAATAATAATACGAGTAGTAATAATACCAGCAAACTCAATTAACAGCGAAAAAATATTCCCTAAAAAGATCTTACTCAAATGTTTGCTGAAATGAGAAAATTAAGTTTAAAAAAAAAAAAAACTAGAGAGATCCTATTCAAATGGTTACTGCAACTTAGAGAATGACGCAAAAAGAATCTCTAAAGAGATGTCACTCAAATGATTGCCGAAGTTTGGAGATCAAAAAAAAAAAAAAAAATCGCTTAAGAAAATCTTATGCTCTGTATATGAAAAAAAAAACTAGTTACAATTTTTTTCTGTAAAGAGTGTATTATATCGTAACAACCAGAACATGGCTGCCTTTTCTTTTTCTTCTTCAACATCTCAATCGGTTCCCTGTTCCCTTCTCCCCAAATAGGATACTTCTGTTATATAAATTGGTTTCAGTTTCTCTTCCAAATTACTTGGTACTGACTTTGGATCACTTAGTATTGATTATTTGTAATTGTGATGAGTATAAATACAGGGTGGATATATAGCATAAAAATTACAGTGCGTAACACACAAACGAACTTGTGCTAAGTAGACACTAAAAAAGCACGAATACTATCTAACAGAGTCAGAGCAGGAGCACAACAGGGGGAGGGGCGAGTGGCAGTGAGAAGGTGCGTCCGTAGGGAGCAGTCGCATCATCAATGGTGAGTATACGCATACGGATTTTGGGGAGATAGTAAATGCCACATACTGGCGGGACCAATAATTCAATAAAGTGTCATACTAAAAATATAATATGTACGTATGTATATATGTAACATGCATTGCAACTAGGGGTAAAAGTGAAGGAGAACGCGGCAGGACACCGTTCCCCCACTTTTACAAATATCTATGGCGTCCCTCAATTTCCTAAAAACTTAATAATAGGCAAAGATGGGGACGGGGAACGGCGTGACGTCATCCGTTCCCCTACCTTTTCAGATTCACTTTTATTCCTGAAACCCCACAATAAGACTGTCGTAACTCAAAATAGACTTTAAACTATCAATTTTAAATGTGTAATAATTGTAAATTTGTTTGTATTTAAGAAAAGTGTTCTCTACAATAACTAATACTGCCCTATTCATATGGAAATAACGTTACAATTCTCAAAAGCAGAAAAGATAATTAAGTTTCTTGACATACAAAGATTGTTTTTTTTTTCCTTAAGCAGCAAGTTAATTATATACTGATAATTATACCGACACAAAGCGGCCGTGGCTCAGTTGGTGAAACGTTGGCTTTATATTCAGGAAATCGTGGGTTCGATTCCCGAGACCAGAAACTGATCATTTCCAGGACAATTCTTCATTCACACCATATACCACAGATGCCTAAAGGTATTTAAAAAATCAAATTTAGTTCAAATGAACTAGTAGTTATTGTTGCACCTCCCGTCAGAAAATTATGGATCGAATCCTGTATGGTGCGCTATTAAAGTCTCCATATTATGAAACAATACTTTTGGTTTACAATATTTTAAATGCTCTCCCCAATGAAAAATTCCTAGGCCCTAGCTCTAGAACAACTTCCTAGCACAACATTTGAAACTGACTGAAGTAGTGTATGAATTGAGAATCTTTTAACATTTCCCACGATTAATTGAGGAAATTGAGTGTACTTCTTCAAGTCTTATTCTATTATATCTCTAACGGTACTACTAACCCCATTCGCAAGTGCAACTGAGAAAAGATTTGCATCATTTATCAGTTTTATATAGATATAAAAAAAATATATAATTGCTTACTATCAATGGATAAAAGATGTGTCCGTTTCCTACCGTATTTCCGAAGCATTCTGGGACATAAAACTGAACGAAGCACGCCGGTTTCTCTCCATCTCAATCCCTGAGTTATCAGGTATTGTGAGAACGAAATAACAAGCTTTCTCACTTTAGACTTAAACAATAATTCACCAAATCCCAGTAAGAATGAGTTTGAAAACACGGAAAAAATAAGTTAGACTATTGCTTCCTTTTTTTATTTTTACAAGGCTCTCCTACACGCTACATAAAACCGGACATTTTTACGACAGATTTCTACTTCTCTAGGAGGTGGAAGTGTTCCGTGATCCGTTACGAATAACTAAAGTTAACTCAAATGTTTGTGAACGTTAAAAAGAAAAGGGTGAAATAGCAAACATGACAATACACGGTACTTCTATATACACTAATGATTTTTCCGCCGGAAATACCTCGTCATATAACAAAAGTACCACGAACAGTGCAACCAAACGTAAAATGCACAAGACCGTAGCCAGGTCAGGCGCAGCCCAACCAAAATGTTCTTGAACTCTGTTTCATATGGTTGGCATTTGGCAAGGGCGCCGACTCCAGGGGGATCGGGGGACCGCCCCCCCCAAAGCTCATGCAAGCCCCCGCATTGTATTTATGAATATACAATATTTGACATAATTTGAATGCAATTTGTCTTAAAAATCCTCATATATGCCTTCTGCATCTAAATGCCCCCCCCCCCAAATTTACAGAGAAATCGGCGCCCGTGGCATTTGGTGCAATATTACGTTGAACTTAAATTAGAAGATTAGTTGAACTAATTTATTTTAGGGTAGAATATGCCCAGTGTCGAATTTACGAATAAGCTAAACAAGCTATAGCCCCACTCGCTTGGGGACCCAAAAAAATTAAAGAAAAATATATTGTGATGAATTTCCAAATAACATAAAACGCACATACAACAATGGTGTTTTGTATTGTTATGTACTATGCTTTTATGAAGCAAGTAATGGGGCTCTATTTCTTAGCCCCACTTGTAATGAGAACCCTGTTATCCAGCCCCGCTTCTAATGAAGCCCCCTTTTCCAGCCCTGTTTGTAATGAGCCCTTGTTTTCATTTAGACGTCCATTAGGTGCATAAATTAGCATATAGCATATATTCAAACCTAAAAAAAAAAAAGGTAACATTTTGCCGGTGAAAAAGAAAGCTTGAAGTACAAAGGGTCCCTGAAGCTTGACGTATAAAGGGGCCTTTCAATAGCTTAGGGCCCCATCAACTTAAATTCGGCATTGAATGTGCCCTATCTTTGGCTTCCTTAATTTTTTGCACTGAACAGCATCATACATCATACAATGTACCGTCTCATATAGATTAAACCCTATTTGGCTTTGAGGTTCTGAGCTAATGTCGTGAATTCTTTAATCTGTATCGCAAACCGAATGTCGTTTAAACATTATTTTTTAAATAATAAGTGTAAAATCACTGAACAATATCAGTTGAACTCACCAAGATCCAGTAACAACTCCAGAGAAAGGGAGCAAGGGCGGCGAGAGCCCCCTTTTCCTGACTATGCCTGACCCCTGACATATTTTATTGTAATGTAGAGTCAAGCTATATGAATATACTATACAAACTACTTTTCGGTATACCATCAAAAAATTTCCTTGCTCATTTGCCCTATCCTCTAAGAAATTACAGCTGGCGCCGTCATTGTCGAGAAATAACCATTAATAACTACAATACTATACAATACAAAACAAGACAAAATTGACAAATATATATCTACTTACACTTCTCGTTTAGTTCTTTGTTCCCAGAACTTCTCCCAAAACGATGACCGATGCTTGATCCGAAGAACACTCGTGCTAAGAGTACGGGGTAGCTTCTCCCTGTGCCCCTCCATCCCGGCCCGTTCCGAGGTCATCTCGGGACTGGCCGAGGTCAAGGTCAGCAGGGAGGGGGAAGAGGAGATGGATAGCCCCCCTCGGGTCAATGATCCCCTTCCAGAGGCCGTGTCCAGCTCCTTCGAAGCTACCCAGTAAATACCAAAGATACGACGGCTTCACCTCCGCAACCCGCACTTTTGATCTTAACAAGGACGGATCACAGTAGAACCACGTAAACCACAAATCTTATTTGTAAGTTTCTTTTCTTTTTAATGTAGTTCCCCTTATTTCACTTTCAAAGATCACAAAATTTATACTGGCAACACTGTAAAAGCAACGGACGAAATTAATTTTCTGTCGTGTTCAATTCTTCTCCGCTTTTTTTTTATCACTTAAAAAAAAAACAGCACAACACACACTGAACTTCAGTACGATAACACAATCAAACTGTCCCGTTCTTCAAACACTCAAGCACCGAAGACAAAAATAGGCCAACGGCTTCTGTAGGTACTGTTTTTAAAAGCTCGCTACGGTAGCTCAGGTAAAGGTCTTTCCTAAAATTGTAGCACACGGTATCTTTAGACCTTTTATACTTATTTATTTCTTGAACAGCAGAATATTGAGTAACTTGTATACAAAGATTGACGAGTTATGAATGAAAAAAATCCTTTTTTATCTTTTTTCTTGAACATTCTTTTTATCACATACGTAATAGACTGTTTATAGACAAGTAATGTGGAAACAACAGTCGAACTGTTGTGGAATTCACAAAAAAATGTATAATCACATAAACATTTTGTTTATTCTTCACATATAAACAAATTTTTGTTACACAAAACAAGATTTTTTAAAAAAAATACAATCAATGATTTTTATCTTGTTTTTTGATTGGTTTTCCGTAATCCAGAATCACATGGGTGATTTTTTTTTTTTTTAATTTTTGATTAATAGGTGGGCTATAGATGCATTTTGTAGCGAGGTTAATTCACTAACATTTCGGAGATCTCATTCAAACATATTAGGTAAATATAAACAATACACATTTGTAACAAACTATGGCTGACAATTTACATATATATAGCCTCTTAAAATCCACACTGTTAATTAGTGCGGCACTGTTGTTAATAAGGTCAAGAAGTGGTTTTAAATGTACACAGGACCGAAATACAGCCAAGTTAAGGTGGCGCAAATATCTAGCTATTAATAGCTTCAATTAAAAAAGAAGAGAGGGCGCTAGTGGGAAAAGTGCACTTATAATGCAATTACGGAAGCCCCCGTCTTCGCTAAAGTTGTTATCCGAAAGTTGTAAATGGATCGTAGAGCACGTAATTGGAAGCACCGGGTAAAAAAACACTTTCTCAGGGAGAGTAGGCAAGAAAGAGCATGTGCTTTCCTGACGCACGTAGGCGAGTCAGTGACACGCACATATCCACATATGAAGCTAAAAATAATAAAAAGAAGAATATCCGGCGCCAATACAATATCCACACTACTAACACAGTATAAACACACTAATACAAAAAGAATACTTTCACTGGTCCCTGTGGATTTGTTTATTTATTTTTTAATGCTGGATTTTCACACACTGTCACACAAAACCACACACACACACATAATCAAAAATACGGTTTACTAATTATCTAGGATCACTTGTCTATTGTTTTTCTTTTTCTTTTCTCTAGTGTTACTTTCGGCACTGCAGGAGGGGAGCGAGTGATTTTGTAGTGCTCTTGTTTCTACGCGCTTCGGTAGTGTTTGTGTGTCACTGTAGTCCCGTGCAATTTTACTGGTAGTTCGTTCTCTTCGGTGCCTCGCGTATCCCGTTTGATGCTCAGCTGTTTTTCCGGCGCGGAACATGCTCAGCGCATGTCCGTGTATACTGAAAGGTAGGTAGAGAGAATTGTGTGTGTTCGGTAAGCCTTCCTCGCTATCCCGCCTACATCATCACTTCAACAATAAGAATTAAGAAAATAAAATACCGGTGCCGCGGGGCTGGGAGAAATAAATTATTACATTGTGTATTATTTCAATGGGTAGTCAAGTCTGTTGGCTATTAGAATACAGCAACGTCTTCTTTGTTTTGTATACGCACATGTTATTGTTTTGTTTGCGTAGCATGTATGCTTTAGTTTTCAGTGGCGGTTTTAGTATCGTTGAAAGACTTATGTTAATAACATATGAAAGGAGACGTTTGCCCTGTACGACAATTTCATACGAAAGGATTTTCGAGATCAAGCACGTAGGGCGACTGTAACGGTTTCTTACACATGCCTGAAATACTTCTTTAGTAAACAATAACAGAAGAGGAGCAATGTCTTGCCACATATTTTTTGGTGTAAATTATGTAGATGCAATGACAGAACGTCGACTTGATCCCTCTGTCCACAACACTGATATGAAAATGAAATTAAATCTTAAGTTTTACGTCCCACGGTTATGCCGGTTAGGCTAAACGAGACGGTGATGTTGAGAAATGAATGAAATTAATAAAGTGGGAGGAAATAGGAGAACCCCGAGGAAACCGACACACACAGCACTTGTCCAGGCACAAAGTCTACTTGACGCGAACTTGGATTGAACCAAGGACCCTATGCACCAGAGGTGAACGCTCTACCACTGAGCCAGCGCGGCTTGGCAGGAACAATAGTTAGTACTATATAGAGTCATTATTTTTTCGAACCTTATAGTCTTACACTGTTATAATTTATAGTACCATCACTAACAAAAAATCAAACTAGTGTGACGTGGTATCATCTTCTTTTAGTAAATTGCTGTTACAGTTGGAATTAGCAACGTTCGTAACATTATCCCTACTAGTTGCTGCATCGTCTCAATTTCGTGTGGTGGTGGCGAATTTCAGAACTAAAGCAAATGAATGAAAAAGGCACAAGCCCTAAACGGCATAAGACCTAAATATCATTTCGCGGCACAAGTCGTAAGCTGCACAAGTCCTAAACGACACAAGTTCTATAAATCATTTCGCGGCACAAGTCCTAAATAGCAGAAGTCCTAAAATGCACAAGTCCTAAACGACAGAAGTCCTAAAATGCACAAGTCCTAAACGGCAGAAGTCCTAAAATGCACAAGTCCTAAACGGCAGAAGTCCTAAACGGCACAACATCTAAAATTTAGCACTTGTGCCTATATTTTTAGGACTTGTGCCGTTTAAGACTTATGAATGTTACCCTGATGTTACACAAAGAAGTTTGAGAACCACTGCGTTAAACGGTAGGGCTCTAGACGAACGAATGGGCAGACAAGATGTTGAAACACTACTTCCTTGGTGTAAATCAGTTGAAATTTTCAACCCAAATGAAATGAAATGAAATCTTTCAGTGTAACGTCCCACGATTATACCGTTTAGGCTTAAGAAGACGGATGATCAAGGCAAATGAATGATGATGGAAAAAGTGGTGGGGAGGAGAATGAGAATGTGGAAGGAAACGGGAGTACCCCGAGAAAACTCACGGACACCCATGCTGTCCAGCATAAACTTCAACTTGGTCGGGGATCGAACCAGGGACCCCACGGTTTCGCATTCATGTTTTCACAATCACAATATTCTCTTCTCTCCTATCATTGCTCAAAAGTGAAATAATAATAATAATAATAATAATAATAATAATAATAATAATAATAATAATAATAATAATAATAATAATAATAATAAAAGATGGAAGAAAGTACAAACGCTTTCAAAGTCTTGACTGGAAGGCCAATCTGAAAACGACCATTCGGAAGACCTAGGCGCAGATGGGAATACAATATTAAGATGGATCTCGCAGAGATAGGAATACAAAGTAGAAACTGGATGCAGTTAGCTAAGGATAGAAGTCAGTGGAGAGCTTTTGTGAACGCGGCATTGAACCTCCGGGTTCCATAGGCCATAGAAAAATGAAATGAAATCTTTCAGTTTTACGTCCCACGATTATGCCGGTTAGGATAAAGGAGACGGTGATTATGAGAAATGAATGAAATGGTGGAATGAAGAAAGTGGGAGGAAACGGGACAACCCCGAGAAAACCCACGAGCACGGTGCTTGTCCACCACAAAGTCCACACGGCGCGAGCTGGGATCGAACCAGGGACCCCGAGCACCGGAGGTGAACGCTCTACCACTGAGCCACCGCGCCGCGTCAGTTAGTTAGTTAGTTAATAATAATAATAATAATAATAATAATAATAATAATAATAATAATAATAATAATAATAATAATAATAATAATAATAATAATAATAATAATAATAAGGTAAATTTTATCGCTAGAAAATGAGAGGAAAAGCTTTCTGAAGCAGTATAAAGCTTTTCTTCCCTTAACTTATAGCGTTAAAATTCAATTTACACCGATATGATTTCCAGTATGATTTTCTCAAGAGCCGTCATGAGAAGGAACTCTAGTACTAGGCAAAAACTATAGCCTATATTTAAAAGAAGTCTGTGGTTTGGTATTATTTGCTTTTTTTTTTTTAACGGCTGAAGAACTTGAAACAAACAAGACGCTCTAGTTAAAAAAAAAAAAATATTCGCAAAACTTTTTTCAATAAGGTGCAGAAATGCATGAATATATGTTTGTTTATTAATTATGCGAATTAATATCTTTCAAGTATACCAGACTTTCGTTTTTGATTTTCTCTCCTCTCCCATTAAGGTTGCTGCGGCATAGTAGTAGCACAGTAGTAGAGCGATCACTTCTGGCACTAAAGGATCCCTGGTTCGATCTCAGGCCACGTGGGTTTCTGGTGGACAACATCGTATTCGTGGGTTTTCCCGAGGTTCTCCCATTTTCTGACATATTCTCATTCACAGGGACATAAATGTACAACGTAAAACTAAAACATTTTACTTCATTCCAGTAAATAATTTTACAAAATTTCTGGATCGGTATCTAAATGTATGATTACATAAAAAAAAAAATAGATAACGTAGCGAAAAATACCTGTGTACAATCTCCGACCAAATCAACACGGATAGCATCGAATGAAAATATGTGTTATAATACATTTTGTAATAATTTCGTACAGGTTCATTCCACTGCGCCAGACATGACCTCCATGATTCATTTCAAATGTATTTATGTCGAAATGAAATGAAATGAAATCTTCAAGTTTTACGTCCCACGATTATGCCGGCTAGGCTAAAGAAGATGGTGATAATGAGAAGTGAATGTAATGGCAGAAAGAAGAAAGCAGGAGGAAACGGGAAAACCCCGAGAAAATCCACGAACACAGTGTCTGTCCACTACCAAGCATACTTGGCGCGAGCTGGGATCGAACCAGGGACCCCTACGCACCAGAGGTGAACGCTGTCTGTGTCAAGTATTTTTATGCCAAACCTGTACCGTATAATTGTATGAAGAAATCAGTCAAAACAAAAAAGTTAGTTAATATTAAAGCACTATTTTGCCAAGTTTCGTTACAACTTCAATGGTTGAAGAACTAAAGTCTGTGACAAACATCTTGGCATTTCAGCTAAACGAATAAAACGCAAGCTCTGACGCGATGTTGCCAAGTGCTAAGGGGAATGTCTATGGCTAATCGGACGAACTACAGCGCGATTAGGTGGCAGAGGATAGACGTGGATGTGTACAAAATAAACGTGGCAATACCGATGGTCTCTCATTTGCTAGCAGCATTTAAAGGGAACTTGAAGCGCCGCCTTCAAATGCCAAGATGTTTGTCACGCCGTTTAAAAAAAATAAATTTACTTTTTTTTTTTTTAAAAAAAAAAAAAGAAATTTGAACCGACCGTATTTCGTTCAGAACGAAATGTCAATGTAACAGAGTTTCTTTTTCTTTTCTTTTCTTTAAGAAAAACTTTTCAGTTTTAACAATGGTATTTTCATTCTTGAAGATTTTGCGTCTATTACTATTATTATTAAGTATTCTGCCTTTCGGCAGGTCCTAGGACTAATGACGAATTCTTTCTTCAATTTTAGATTTGGGTCTGGAAATGTTTCTTCCACTTTTCTCGATCTTCATCTTCCTCTTTTAACTCCCAATATTTTCTCCTATCTTTCAAATCATCGATCAGCTGTGTTCTTCTTCTTCCTATTCTTCACTTCCCTTCCATCTTTCTTCTATAGCGGTGTGAAGAAGACAACTTCCTCGCAAGATGTGTCCAATCCAATTGGCCTTCCTACGAAGGATGGTGGCTAGAAGTGTCCTCTTCTCTCCTACCCGTTTTAAAACATCTTCGTTTGCTGCTCTCTCTGTTCATTTTACCTTATCCATCATCCTCCAACACCACATTTCGAAGCTCTCTAAATATTTTTTTCTCTAACTTCCGTAATGTCCAAGTCTCTGAACCATACAGTCCAATACTCCATATATAGCACTTGACCAACTTCTTCTGAAGTCCAATATTGAGCCTGCTGCAATGCTTCTTGTTGAATGCTTCTTTATCTATGGCAATTCTTGACCTGATCTCTTTGGTGCAGTAAGCGTCTCTCGTCAAAATACTTCACGGTTATTTATTTCGTCAGAATCTGAAAAATAATGTTTAGCTTTTTTTGTGTGTGTGTGTGTCTTGTTCCTCTTTACAGGAGGAAATATTGGTTTTTGTCTTGTTTTTAGATCGACAAACAAGTACTGACAGGTTCATTTCACTGCGCCAGACATAACTTTCAAAATCGCCTGTCTCTCTACTCTGCTGGAATTATTATGTATGCCAGTACAAGATGATGCCCGTTGCTAATCCATACATGTATGCATCTTGCAAAAGAGACGAGGGAAGTTTATTCATGTATGAAATACACACATGACAGGAAAAACGTATTTGTACCTGAAGAGAATTGAAGTTGGATATCGGATCACAAAGAATAAATAAATAAATACAGGATATATTATTCCTTTCAGAAAAACAAAGATTTGTCAAAATAATATTGTTTCTGATATGGAAAACAGATTAAAGTGGCTGAAAATAACTTACTCTACTGAAACAAAACTTAAAAAAAAAAAAAAAAAAAAATGCTAAAATCTAAGGGCCTTATGCAGAGTCGTTTTGACGCGTCATTAGTGTCATACTAAAGAGTTCTACTAACATAAGTTTCCTGCAGTAGTCAATCCTTTAGTATGACGCTAATCATATGTCAAAACGACTCTGCATAAGGCCCTAAGTGACTATGTTTGTGACAATATATCTTGAGCTACCCGACCGATTTCGATCAAATTTTCAACATAGATGAGGTTCAGGCCTGGGATTGCTTTTTTCATTTTACGTTGACGGTCTGACTTAGGGGAGGGGGAGGGAGAAGATATATAAAAATGATCGAGAATGACCGATATTAGTATCGAATCTATAGACCCTAGTTTTCGGGATCGCTAAGATGAACAGTGACACTTCCGATGCCATTTAAATCCAAATTCAGCTCCGCAACTTGGGGCAGGGGATGGGGAGATATGTAAAATGATCGAAAATAACCGATATTAGCACCGAATTCATAATTTTCGGGGTCGCTGAGATGAACAGTAACACTTCCGATGACGTTTAAATTCAAATTCAATCCCGCAACGTGGGGGAGAGGAAGGTGAGAGATATATGTATAAAATGATCGAAAATGACCGATATTAGTACTGAATCCATAGTTTTCGAGGTCACTGAGATGAACAGTGACACTTCCGATGCCGTTTAAATCCAAATTCAGACCCACAACTTCAGCCAAGAATTAGACAAATGCCTGAATCTCAATGGGGATTATGTGAATAGGTGAGGAAGGACCCACGTATACATATATGTATAGTTTATAAATGTATCTTTAAAATAAATATTTTACAGCTTAGGGAAACTTATATATTGAATAACTCTCACATTTTTGTGTTAATACCATTCGCAAACGCATCTATGACCAGCAACAAAGAACGGCGTGAGATATCCGAGTTCGATTCCCGGCAGGAGCTCATGTGACTCGGACCCTACGTTAAGCTGTAAGTCTATGTCTCATATAGTCTCAGTGCTGAAAGAGACGCTTAACTACAATCTAATCAAGGAGAAATCATGTACGCAAAAATGGTAATATTTCATTCTTCGTGCTTTTGTTGCCACGAAAGTGGCAGTATTTCTAAGAGGCGTCAACAACCTTCTAAGTAGTCATCATAGTATTACCTTTTAAAAATCCAAAGGACTCCACAATATTAATATTAATATTCTATGTATATTTTAATTAAAATTAGACTAATGCTTTCGTATCTCATGGCTTCGGAGATACTAATTGAAGATTCCAATGGGTTAAAAGGTTTTCGAAGCGGTACATATCTGCGAAGAAACCAGACGTTTCTCATTAGAAGTGCAAAAATCTCGTGTGGTAAAAGTATTAATAACGTCAAAAAGCACACAGTGACGGAGTGAAAACAAATCACTGTACTGATTGATTCATTCCCGAATCGTGGGAAATGGGTTTGAATCGTTCACGCGACATGGGAAGAAATATCCTTTTTGGTACTTGTCACAGATTCATAAAGAGAGCATGAAAGAGAAAGAGAATCCTTTGACATTCCTTAACGCCATTACTTCCAGTTTAAAATTAGTTTTCGCTACTTCATTCCAATCAAAAGCGTCAAAAGCATTCCAGGGTTTGGGCGTCTCTAATAGAGATACAGCTTGGCTGGGTGGATACGCAGTGCTTTTATATTCGAGAATGGATCGATACCAACGTTACCAGATACAAGTGCATCATTTCACTTTATTTTAGCTTTCACTTATATTTGCGTTTACTGATCGATAAATACCTTTTTCTTTCGTTTTTCGAGATAATCTCAGTGCAGCATATATATATATATATATATATATATATATATATATATATATATATATATATATATATATATATATATATATATGTGTGTGTGTGTGTGTGTGTGTGTGTGTATGTATGTATAACAAAATAATAAACGAGATGAGGAGAAAATAATACCGACGCTTGGAATTGGTATATCGATAAAATGGATTTTTCGGGAAGCAAGGTAGTGAAATGTAAATTCAGTGTGGAAATTTTGAGGCCAATATTTTATAGTCTACTCATTTCCATGTACTGATATTTTATATATATATATTTAAAAGACTGCCGGAGTCAGTTCCTGACTTTTTATTTTATTTTACAACGCGGTAGATACTTATTTACTATTTTATGGCAACAACAAAATTTTGCAATCTAGATTTCCGTGGTATTAGTCCCCAGACAGTTTAAGAGTTAATAGTTTTAACTATTAACATAGTATAAGTAGACTTGATCTAATAAACTATATTAACAGCTTTAACAATTTATTATACCAGATACCGGTAGTTTGCGTACCGGTAGTTAACGTAATATGAGTAGATTTGATCTAATAAATTATTAACAGCTTTAATGGTTTATTAGATCAGACAGTTTAACAAACTATTAACAGCTTTAACAGTTTATTACATGAGACAGTTTAACAGTTAAAGGTTTTAACTATTAACATAGTATGAGTAGATCTGATCTAATAGACTATTAACAGTTTTAACAGTTTATTACATCAGACAGTTTAACAGTTAATAGTATTAACTATTAACAGTTTTACTTATTTATAACATGGGTCTGTTGTAATAAATTAACAATAACTTCAACTCTATTGTAATTTTGAGTTTTGTACCCTAACCTTGATCTTCTATTACTCAATACTAATTACTTTAGTCACTCTAGAATTGCTTATAAAGTATTTTGTGATATACTACGATTGAGTTTATTGACGTTGTCATCTAGACAATTACTAAACCTATTAATAAACTCTAACTTAATAAACAAGGTTAAAGATGTAAATAGTTTATTATAAAAAAGATCTATGAACATTTTTATAGGGTAGACGAATTTTTTTTAAAATGGATGGTCATTGGTTTAATTGCATTGTCGCTATCGTTATAGTGACTTTCGAACTAGTTAACTATTTCTTAACCCTGTCAATTCTGCCAAGATGCTTAGATTTAACGAAAGAGCTCTATGTCCACGTGTGACTCCAACTTCAGACAATGGTCTTCAGATAGATATAAGGTAATAGCACTGTTATTTATAGTGGTGTATGTTTGATTAATTAATGAATAACTATTAAGAGCTATTATTACGGAGTGAAAGGCTATGTAATCCTTATATTAAAAGACTTCATTATATTATATGAAGACTTATGTAATCAACCAGGACAAGAAAATGTTCTTCACCAACTACTTGTACATTCTGAAAAAAATCTTATTGCCTGCACTGCACGTCAAACTAGGCCTGATTAAGGATTTTGTGAAAGCATTGGATCGTGTGATGGTAGTGCATTTCTTTTCCTGAAAAATAAGTGCCCAAGTATCAGTGATCTTAAACTAAAAGAAGGAATATTTGTTGGCACTCAAATACGGGAACTGATGGAAGATACGCAATTTAAAAATTACTTAAATATGCAAGAAGCAACTGCATGACAATCTTTTTAAAAAATGTCACAAGCTTCCCAGGAAACTTCAGGTCTAATAACTACAGAGAACCTGTCAATGAGATGATTGAAAACTACAAGATAATGGGCTGTAATATGTCTTTTAAAATATATTTTCTGCACTTCTAACTCGATTCCTTCCCTGAAATCCTAGGGCCTATGAGCGAGAAACATGGGGAGCATTTCCACTAAGACATCGAAAAAATGGAAAGGCGGTACCAGGATGAATGGTGTCCAAATATGTTGGTTTACTACTGTTGGACACTGAAGAGAGATGGTCCTCAATCAAAGTAGAACCGAAAATTCAATTCATATACATTTTAGGTGGGTAAATGTAATTTCAGCTAAGATATCATAATACTATAGTGTATAAACAGAAAAATGTTTTTCATGTGATTACTCAAAAACACTGGGTGATGGACAAGTTCTGTAAAAATATTTGAAATCAGCACAAAAAAGTAAGTCAGAAGTACGTATTGTTTCCCTTATAACATAAAAAAGTTCAAATTTTGTTGGACAGTGTTATTAAAAGCAACATTATACAAAAGATGAAGAAAACCCAGTGTTTTATTTCGTCCAGAGACAGATTATGACAGGTGCATGTTGACTGGTTGGTTTGGAGTTGAACGACCTTTCCAGCACCGGAACTATAAGAGATGGACCTACAGATTAGCATGGTATCCGAACCGCACGAGTTCGCATAGGAAATCGAACCCGGGTCTCTGATACCAGAGGTACATACGATCAATACTGTATATAGCAACGAGGAGCTCTGCAGGTGCACTAAGAAAGATGAAAAAGAAACATAAATTTAAGTAATATTCAGGTTCATATGGCGTAGTAATATTCGAAACACGGAAACAAGTAGTATTTATTATATAAATTATTACTGATGACCGGGACCCGGATTTTTCAAAAGCATATTTTCAAGGTTTATGCATTTTCTAAAGGTATTTCCATATTCCTACACATATTTGAAGTCATGGAACATCTTAATGTTCTTAAAGTCGTGAATCGGTAGTTTTGTGTGTATTGGATATCCCTTAAAAAGTTTTTTTTTTCAATCCTCTGAGTGGAAATACTCTTTTCTAGTATGTCTTTCAAACAAAAAGCACTATGTGCACAGACTGAAAATTAGGGAGAGGGGCATGTGAGAGATTATTGATACTCGATCTTGTTAAGAAAACAACTTTAAATTCTTCCCCAGGGGAAACAGGAAAAAAATGTTAGATATGATGCTTAGCTCGAATCCAGGATTTGAAAAGATCGAACTAATCAACTACTACGTGGGTGGGATCAGTAATTTTTATTTTATTTTATTTTATTTTATTTATTTTTTTATTATTTTTTTTTGTCAAATGAATATTCCGAACTTTCTGTGTCATTGCACAAATATTGTCCGATCACGTCAGATGATACTGTCATTTTCGCCCTAACAAAATTTATTTTAACAGACAATAGACGAAATTTGACGCCAAAAAATCTTGAAAACCTCCTACTAGTGTACTGTGCAAATTCCTTTTACACACAGTAAATAATGTATGTAATCATTACATTAAATAATGTATGTATCTGAAATGAATAAGCTGTTTCTTAAGTGCATATTATAAAAGAGATTGCTTTTATCAAAAACTTCTTGATATATTTACTTTGCCTGTCTGTGTGTCCTTCCGAGAGACTAGTGATGAGCAAATGCAAGACTCTTGCAAAAACTGCAAGACCAAGGCTCTTGAGCTCATCACTACGAGAGACATAAAATATCAAGAACTACTTGATGGATTACCATCAATTTAGACCAGGATATATGTAAGGTCAAAGGTTAGAAATAGAATTTGTTGATGGGTATGATCCATTTAGTTAATCCCAAGATATGGACAGCCAAAAATCGATTCTCCATTTATTCCTATGGGAGTAATTATACATATCATCCTTGCTTGGTATACTACCTGCAGTACTGTTGAGATTAGCGGGCAAGTATAATGCTCAGGATACAGCATACTAATCTACCCATGAAATAAACACGAAAATGAAACTAAATAACTTTCTACTCGAGAATCTAAAGTCTTACATATTTTCTATTATCAAATATTCATTCACCTTAAAGCATAATTCATTTAATTTGAGATAAAATGCTATATTTTAAGCCGAGGCTTGGTAAAATTTAGCTCGATAAGGAGTTTGGTTTAAATTTCTTCACGAAGTATACTTTTTGTTAGTACATAAAAATCCGGGTCCTATTGAAGACAAAATATTCTCAGTCAAGAATCATGTTACTACGATGCAATAAGAGCAGAGTTGGAGGATGAAGAAACATCTATTATATATGATGTTACCGTTAAGTCAAGTGAATGTAACATAACGTACTGTATGTAGTTATGTCAAATGATGAACATTTTGAGGTTATACTCCATCATGCATAACAGGATAATTATCCAAGAGGTCACACAGGTCAAAGAACAGTACGAGTCAAGAAAGACCAAAGTGGTACTTAGTTTTATTTCTATGACCTTTTGGGGCGGGGGGTCAGAGAGAGCTATACGGGCCAACTGAATGGAATGAATAATGTTCAATTTATCGACACAGAACCAATGACGGTACTACAAGGGCATACTTCTAGAACTAGTACCGCTTCAAAAAGTCTTTGCAGCATGTGTCTTGTCACAAATAATATTTATTGTCCAGAAATAAAAAAAGATGAGATAATTCAACTACAACTACATATTCAACGTTACTTCCTTTTCAGAAGACAAATTATGTGTTGTTTCCTGGCGTCTTAGAGTAGTGTTGTATTTGTAAGAACTGTCTGGTGATATCTATTTTGTTCCATATATTTTTCAAAAAGGAAATTGGACTTCACTAGGTCCTATGAATGTCCTAATTATATTAAGACTCTGCAGAAGACACTTGGTAACAATAATAATTATCAAACTGTGTTTTGTAAACTCTATAGCTTAACCCTGGAATACCCAAAGCAATTTTTACACAAAGAATTTATTATTCAGTTTTAAATTAAAAAAAAAAATCATTGAATTTTGTAGTCATTTTGAAGAGTAATGAACTAAAAGTACAATCACAGACAAATGTTTAATATATATACAGGGTGTTTCAAAACAACACCGGCAACGTTTGGGAGGTGATTCCTGACACCAAGATAAGTCAAAAAGTATAGACCAATCTGAGTGCACAAATGCTTCCTTTCGGAGTTACAGGCTGCCGAAAACATGAAAAAATGAAATTTAAAGGTTCATAGCTCCAATACTATGGGATCTACTGTCGTCGGTTCAAGACTTCACCTACGAACTGGTATGTGCCCTATCCAAATATCCAAGTTTCAGAATGCTGTGGTACTTCTGCAACAATTTTTATACAGGTAATTGGTAAGCACTTCAAATTATATAGGTATGCCCGTAGCCAAACTCCCTCTACAAAAAATGTGCGGAAGTACCACAGGGTTCTGAAACTTGGATATTTGGATAGGGCACATACTAGTTCCTAAGTAAAGTCTTGATCTGACTACGGTATTGGGTCAAGTACTGAAGTCGCATAGTATTGAAGCTACGGAGCTTTAAAGTTCATTTTTTAAAAAATGTTTTCGTCCGCCTATAACTTCGAAATGACGTACTTCTGCACCCATGTTGGTCTATACTTTTTGTCATATCTTGGTGTTAGGAGGAATCCACTCCCAAACGTTGTCGGTGTTGTTTTGAAACACCCAATATATATATATTAGGCGCGGATCCAAGGGGGCTATAGGGGTTATAGCCCCCCTTTGACGCTCAGGTATACACTGGATAAAATGGGCTTCTATCCTGCTTTACACTGGATAAAGTTGCAAACTATGGTTTAGGCCCTTCCTTGATCATATCCTGGATCCGCCACTGTATATATATTCTCTTTTTAAGTATTACGATGTGAATGAGTATTAAATGAGAAGATAAATGTTGCATTCAATTGTTATTCTGAAAACCAACCCACCTGAATAATAATAACAATAAACATACATCTAGTTCTTCTAAGGACGAGATGAAATTATGAGATTTCGTGTAGCGTAAAGAACAAATTATTTGCAGTATAGAAATGAGACACATGTTTGTAAATTAAATGCCCTCATATCAACTGTGTAGGCGTTCTAATCAAAGCAGGTTGTATAATACGTATCTCTATCATTTCTGTCGTTGCCATTCACAGACAGACACAAACGCTATTCAACCAATCGTTCAACTCTCCTTGAATCAGAACTTTGAATAAACTAACTCCTTTGAATCAAGATTTGAAAAGGACAGATATGAACTGTAAGTAACAAAAAGGGTTTCAACGGTATAGTTCAAAACCATAAAATTAATTTTGATACAGGAAATGAGTTTAGTCATTTATATCCTTTTATTGAATCTATCTATATACCTATCTCTCTCTCTCTCTCTCTCTCTCTCTCTCTCTCTCTATATATATATATATATATATATATATATATATATATATATATATATATATATATATATATATATAGAGAGAGAGAGAGAGAGAGAGACGGATCCAGGATTTTCTGAGGGAGGTGCACCAACAACTACCGGTACCTTTTAAAATTTTTAAAATGCCTTTAGGCATCTGTGGTGTGAATGTAGAATTGCTCCTAGAGATTTTAAATGTCTGTTCTCGCTAAACTCTTTTCCTTCAACCTTCAGAAAATTGACTTAAATAGAGTCTTCATCCCGACGAAATTAAAATACCGCTAATTTTACAGTAATTATGTGATATCTTCAAATAGATAAAAGATAATTGAAATATGGAACAAGAGCGCCCTAGACAATATTATTTTGTGTGAGGTACCGTTATCACAAGTCACCTAGTGGCTTTCGGTTTTCAGCTGTTTAGAAACGCGAACATAAATGCCGATTATCAAAATGGCTCGAAATCGAAAGCAGATAAGTGAGTCGTGATAACGGTTTCTCATGTAAAATAATATTGTCTAGGGCGATCTTGTTCTACATTTCGATTATCTTTTATCTATTTGAAGATATCACATAATTACTGTAAAATTAGCGGTATTTTAATTTCGCCGGGATGAAGACTCTTAAACTATTGGTTTTGCAAAACTTCGCTTTCTTTTAAGCCCAAACGGAAACATGGCAGCAGAAACTTTCTGAAAATGTTATCATCACTTCTAGCTTCTCGTTTAGGAAGTCTAAATTTACAACGAAGGGGGGTGCACGTGCACCTTTGCACCCCCTAAATCCGGCAATATATATAGTTGGCAATACGCCAGATGTATGGGTTGGCACTGGTGTCGTGGCGCCCGCAGAGCCGGACCGCTGGTGGTGGTGTGTTAGGTCGGTCTCCATACTACGTCAAACGCAGTGGAACAGCAGTGTCCAGTGGCTGCAGCAGACGGAGATAGTGTAAAATGGGAGACCTCTCAGATTTTCAAAGAGGACAAATTGTTAGTGCGCGGTTATGTGGAGTGAGTGTGACGGCAGTGGCTACTGTGTTAGGTGTGTCACGTGGGACAGTGTCGAAGGTGATGACGGCCTACACAACACACGGGAAAACCACATCGGGGAAGCGGAACAGTGGGCGGAAGAAAATCATGAGTGACAGGTCACGCCGGGTATTAAAGCGCATTGTCACGCAGAACCGTCGTGCCACTGCGAAGCAAGTGACGGAGGAACTCAATCAGCACCTACCCCGCCTGTTTCGACAATCACAGTCCGCCGCGAATTACATGACATGAACTTACGGGTTCGTGTTGCACGGGCCAAACCGTTCATCAGGAACCATAACGCTTTCGCACGCCGCAAATGGTGCCGTGACCATGCCACTTGGACCGTTGAGGACTGGAAACGTATATGGTCGGATGAGTCATCCTTCACCCTATTCCCAACCACGGGCCGTGTTTATGTGTGGAGAACGCCCAAAGAAGCTTATGATCTGCAGTGTCTCCGCCCAACTGTGAACATAGCGGCGGCTCGGTGATGCTGTGGGCCGCCATATCATGGTTTACATTGGGTCCTGTGGTCACACTTAACGAACGAATCACTGCCAACGATTATGTCGCAATTTTAGGAGACGACTTGCATCGTATGGTCCGGATGTTGTTCCCGGACAATGACGCTATCTTCCAGGATGATAATGCACCCATTCACACAGCTGGCGTTGTTGCAGCGTGGTTTGAGGAACATCGGGATGAAGTTCAACACCTCCCCTGGCCCGCCCAATCCCCAGATCTCAACATAATTGAACATCTGAGGTAGGTCTTGGAAACACGACTCCGGCGACGATTTCCACCTCCATCCTCTCTCACAGAACTGGCCGATGCCCTGCACGAGGAATGGTGTAAAATTCCACTTGCTACCATTCACGACCTCTATGCCTCCATCCCACGTCGCATCAAGGCTGTTCTGCAGGCGAAAGGTGGCCCGACACCATATTAATCTGGTAAGATGCAATTTAGTTCAGGTGTTTCCATTTTTCTGATCACCATCTATATATATATATATATATATATATATATATATATATATATATATATATATATATATATATATATATATATACTTCTAAAAGCTAAGCTAAGGTACATCTGAAGTTCGCAGGTCACAAGCCGTAGCTGACAAGCTTCCATGCTCCACGATATTCCGCTAACCTTTTCGTGTCTTCACGTACGATTTCTCTGTTTTAATATCGCCCGTAAATTGTAGTCTCCTTCACTACTTCCTTCTCTTTCCTGCCACCATACCCTCTAGCACGTTCTTCACAATACAGTTCCTTTTTAGCCAATGTATCCCAATCAGTTTCTCTTTCTCTTCTTAATAATATCTAAATTTGTTCTTTTCTTCCTCACCATTTCTAACACTCTCTCATTCGTTTTTCACTCGAGCCAGCTGATTCTTTCATTCTTCTTCACACCCACATTTCAAAATCTTCCAGTTATTTATCATCATTTTGCATAATGTCAATCTGGCTTATTCATACAGTACAACACTCCACACGAAGCATTTTATGAGTCTTTTTCTGAACTCTTTATTCAAGGTTCCACAAAATAGTATTTTCTTTCCTCTAAAGTTTTCTTTCGCCATTCCTATCCTTGCTTTTATTTCACGTTCACACTTCATATCATCACTACTAATACTACCTAGGTATCGAAAACTAGTTACCTGTTCTATTTGTCTCCCTCTTACTTCTATATTTCATACCGATCCCTTCGTTCGAATCACCATGTATTTTGTCTTTCTAACATTTTATTTTCATCCCATATTGTTGACAACCCTTTCTCAAGTTTCTAACATTTTATTGATTTTCTCTCCAGATTCTGCAACATATGCCACATCATCTGCAATCCGTATACACATAATCATCCCACCTCCTACTGAAATGCCGTCTTCGTTATGTAAGCTCTTTTTCACTCTTTTTTTTTTTTTAAAAAAAGAGAGATTTAAAAGAGAGTATCCCAGTCGAATTCCCCTTCCCCTTCCAATTACACTCTCCTCTGCCATTTCCTCCCCTATTCTAACACTTACTTGTTGGTTCATATATATATACAGACTGTTCCATAATTCGTGTTATTTTCTACAGCGCTGGGAGAAGATGAAGTTTATACACTATTAATGTCAAATTTGGCACTCTGATTGAGAAATATCTGAATTTTTCGAATTTCTAAAGAAAATAAGAGAAAATTGCCGTTTAGCCCCCCTTTTAGGGGTGTAAACACGAAAGTTCATTTTCCTTATGGGAGATTCAATGTTAAATTTTAGAAGCAGTTTTCTCCAATAATTATTCGTGAAGATTTTGGAGCTTATGAGTTGTATTTGTTACAAAATGCAAAAACACTCATTCACAAAGCTAGTAAAGCCGTCTCAAACATTATTTTGCGAAGGTCCCCCTTTTGGGGGGCAAGGGGCGTAAAAAGGTGGTGGGTGATATGTTACCAAAATCCCAAAATTTATTTTCGGAATGCCAGTAAGCGTCAGATTAATCACAAATGTCACATAATTAATGCTCCAATGTCCATACATGTAAGAGTGACTGATAATGGGGCTACAGCCCCCTTTCAAAAATAAAAAAAATCACCATAAATATCCTTAGTAGGGACATACGAAAAGAAGGTATTTTTGTTAATTAATGTGAAATTTGGCGTCATTGTATCAAATGAGTATGCGTTTTTCAAATCTGGAATGTTATTTTGATAACGCACCGCCTTAGGGGGGCACAGGCGGCGAAGCACTCGATGATGGATCTTTATAAAAATTCAAAATTTTGTTCCGGAAATACCAGTGAGCCTCAGATTTTTCACCACTGTCACAGAATTAATATTCTAATGCTCCTTTGATGTGCCAGTGACTTATATGGGGCTATAGCCCCCTTTCAAAAATAAAAAAAATCGCATAAATATCCTTAATAGGGATATACGAGAAGAAGGTATTTTTTTAAAATTAATGTAAAATTAGGCGTTATTGTATCAAAAAAGTGTGCGTTTTTCAAATCTGGAATGTTATTTTGATAACGCGCCGCCTTAGGGGCGCACAGGGGGCGAAGCATTTTATGATGGATCTTTAAAAATTCAAAATTTTGTTCCGGAAATACCAGTGAGCGTCAGATTTTTCACCACTGTCACAGAATTAATATTCTAATGCTCCTTTGATGTGCCAGTGACTTATATGGGGCTATAGCCCCTTTTCAAAAATAAAAAAATCACATAAATATCCTTAGTAGGGACATACGAGAAGAAGGCATTTTTTTAAAAAAAATAATGTAAAATTAAGCGTTATTGTATCAAAAGAGTATGCGTTTTTCAAATCTGGAATGTTATTTTGATAACGCACCGCCTGAGGGGGGCACAGGGGGCGAAGCATTTGATGATGGATCTTTATAAAAATTCAAAATTTTGTTCCGGAAATGCCATTGAGCGTCAGATTTTTCACCACTGTCACAGAATTAATATTCTAATGCTCCTTTGATGTGCCTGTGACTTATATGGGGCTATAGCCCCCTTTCAAAAATAAAAAAATCATAAATATTCTTAGTAGTGACGTACGAGAAAAGGGTATTTTTGTATTTAATGTAAAATTAGGTCTCATTGTATCAAAAGAGTACGCGTTTTTCGAATTTGCAATGTTATTTTGATAACGCACCGCCTTAGGGGGGCACAGGGGGCGAAACATAAAATGATGGATCTTTATAAAAATTCCAAATTTTATTCTGGAAGTGTGAGTGAGTATTAGATTAATGACAAATGACAGAATTAATATTCCGATGCTCCTTGCATGTGCCAGTGATTGATGTGCTACAGCCACCTTCCACAAATCACCAAAAATCACGATAAATGTCCTTAACAGGGACATACCAGAAGAAGTTTTTTTTCTATTGGTTGATTAATTTGGCGTTATTGTAATAAAAGTTATGTATTTTCCAAATCTGAAACGTTATTTTGGTAACAGGGGACAAAGGGCGCGGTTGGTAATTTTTGTCTTTGGAGGGCACAAGTGCCGAAGTATAAAAATTCCAAATTTTATTTTGATAGTGCCAATGAGCATGAAATTAATTGCAAGGCGCACAAAATTAATGCTCCTATGCTATTTCCATGTATAATCCGCAGCAAAGAACCTGCAGCATGAGCATGTAAGTTTATTGTGAAACTACGACTAACAGCACAGGGAATCAACATAACGTCTAAGTGGCATGAATCACGCCAGGAGAAACCTCGGCGTCCTCCCCTGCACACTTATTTTGGAGCAGAAGACTTCGTCGTTTCACAATAAACAATATATGCTCATGTTGCAGGTTTTTTGTTGCGGACTGTACCAGTGACTGATATTTGGCTACAATCACCTTTCATAAAACAATAGAAATTCATGATGAATGTCCTTATACACAAGGACCTACTGGCAGAAGGTAAATATTTTTCATTATTAAATTGAAATTTGGCATTATTGTCGAAAAATGTTTGTTTAGAAAAAGAGCTAAAGCGACAATATGATAATGGTCATGTGTTGATCTCTTTTAGCGGCGTCAACTCAAAATTTGATTGTCCTAACTGGAGTTTCAATGTAAAATTCGGAAAGGAGTTTGCTCTATATTTATACAAATTTTGCTGTAAATTAGCAGTTTTAGGTAGAAAATACGATACCATTCCTCTTCTTCCTCATGGTACATGCGTTTCTAGTTTTACTACGCCAAACCTCCAAATTGGGGAAGATAGGCAGTAAGAAAAATTCAAACTTTTCGTTATTTCCCGTGAGCTTCAAAATATTTGGAAATATACCAAAATTAATGCTTAGAAGCTACCTCCATGTGCCAGCGACCACTTTAGTGATTCAATTTCCCCTTCCCGGTCCCAAAATCATTTAAAGAAACACACCACTTTGTTTTATTATCTTCCATGCTTCTCTCTGGCCTATTCAGAATGCATGCTAAGAGATGTGTGTTTAAGAAGCACTGGAACACGTCCGAATCATTTGTTGGCGTCCCACTGTAAGCTGATTTTAACCAATGTCAACAAACTTTTGTTTATAAAACACCCTCTAATTCCTGACTCAACTTCTTGTTCATGTGTGCTGACAACAGTTTCGGACCTTTTCTTATCGCAATACGCCAACGATTTACGAGTTAACGTGTTGACAGTTCAATATGATTTCGTGTCTCTAATCAACACCTGGGTTAGATTGACTTCTTCAGAAATGGACATTACATAGTAGGTGAATCTCGGGGATAGACTGGCTTAATCTTTTGATAATTACTTGTCGTTTCCATTATACTTTTAGAGTGCATTCATACTGTAGTGTCCTTCGATCATGCAGTCTTTAACTCTGGATCAGCGTGCTAATGTAATTGAATGGTACATTTTATCAGAAAAATCTGCAAGAGCAACAAGATACCGTATAGTTAAAGAACTCGGTTTAAAAGTACACGATATGCAAATTCACCGTTTGTACAAACAGTTCCGCAGCGATTGTTTTCACACTACCCATCTTGCATCTAGAAAAAGTGCAGGAAGATCTCCAAGTACAGAAGAAACAAAAAGACAGGTGTTGTTATCTGTTACTAGTTCACCGCGGAAATCCCTTGCTCGTCGAAGCTTAGACTTAAATATTAAGAAAACTACGCTAGAAAGAATTTTAAGAAACTTGAAGGTAAAACCATACAAGGTCCGAATGGTTTCTGAATTGTGTGCAAGTGATTATGGTGATCGTGTTTATTTCTGTAACTGGTTTATCGAAAAGTTAAATGAAAACCCTATGTTCTTATTTCAAGTGATGTTTTCCGATGAAGCAAAATTCTTCTTAAATGATTCTTTGTCCTCATCACATGCAAGATATTGGTCATCGATACAGCCGAACGTGAGATCAGAAGTATCAATGGACAAACGAGGAATGGAACGAACGAGGACAAAATTTGGAATTTTTATAAACATCCATCATTTTATGTTTCGCCCCCTGTGCCCCCTAAGGCGGTGCGGCACCAAAATAACATCCCATATTAAAAGACACATACCTGTTTAGCACAATAACACCAAATTTAACTTAATTGATTAAAAAAAAATAGTTTCTTCCGGTATGTTCCTGCTAAGGATATTTATGGTGAATTTTTAATATGATTTTTGGAAGGGAGGCTGTAGCCCCATATCAGTCACTGGCACAGGCAAGGAGCATCGCAATATTAATTCTGTAACATTTGTGATTGGTCTGACCCTCACTGGCATTTCCGGAACAAAATTTGGAATTTTTATAAAGGTCTGTCATCCGATGCTTCGCCCGCTGTGCCCCCCTAAGGCAGTGGTTACCAAAATAACATTTCAGATGTGAAAAACTCATATCTTTGTACTACAACAACGCCAAATAACACATTAATTGACAAAAAGTACCTTCTTTTCGTATGTAACTACTAAGGATATTTTTGGTGATTTTTGAGAGGGGGCTATAGCCCCATATAAGACACTGGCACATCAAAGGAGCATTAAATTATTAATTCTGTGACAGTGGTAAAAAATCTGACGCTCACTGGCATTTCCGGAACAAAATTTGAATTTTTATAAAGATCCATCATAAAATGCTTCGCCCCCTGTGCCCCCCTAAGGCGGTGCGTTATCAAAATAACATTCCAGATTTGAAAAACGCATACTCTTTTGATACAATGACGCTTAATTTTACATTAATTAAAAAAAAACCTTCTTCTCGTATGTCTCTACTAAGGATATTTATGCGATTTTTTTATTTTTGAAAGGGGGCTATAGCCCCATATAAGTCACTGGCACATCAAAGGAGCATTAGAATATTAATTCTGTGACAGTGGTGAAAAATCTGAGGCTCACTGGTATTTCCGGAACAAAATTTTGAATTTTTATAAAGATCCATCATCGAGTGCTTCGCCCCCTGTGCCCCCCTAAGGCGGTGCGTTATCAAAATAACATTCCAGATTTGAAAAACGCATACTCATTTGATACAATGACGCCAAATTTCACATTAATTAACAAAAATACCTTCTTTTCGTATGTCCCTACTAAGGATATTTATGGTGATTTTTTTTTATTTTTGAAAGGGGGCTGTAGCCCCATTATCAGTCACTCTTACATGTATGGACATTGGAGCATTAATTATGTGACATTTGTGATTAATCTGACGCTTACTGGCATTCCGAAAATAAATTTTGGGATTTTGGTAACATATCACCCACCACCTTTTTACGCCCCTTGCCCCCCAAAAGGGGGACCTTCGCAAAATAATGTTTGAGACGGCTTTACTAGCTTTGTGAATGAGTGTTTTTGCATTTTGTAACAAATACAACTCATAAGCTCCAAAATCTTCACGAATAATTATTGGAGAAAACTGCTTCTAAAATTTAACATTGAATCTCCCATAAGGAAAATGAACTTTCGTGTTTACACCCCTAAAAGGGGGGCTAAGCGGCAATTTTCTCTTATTTTCTTTAGAAATTCGAAAAATTCAGATATTTCTCAATCAGAGTGCCAAATTTGACATTAATAGTGTATAAACTTCATCTTCTCCCAGCGCTGTAGAAAATAACACGAATTATGGAACAGTCTGTATATATATTTGTGTGTACAAAATGTTGGAGAACTTAACATTAGTTTTCGTAAGTTTAGCTGTTTTCTTGAGTTTGTTAACAATTTTAGTAGAAGGATATACGACACGAGTATATTAGTCAGCCTTGTAGAACTCAACCACGCACAAAGAATTTTTTTTTTCTTTTGCGAAAACGACGAAACTGTTTAGCGAAAGTTTCAAGCACTTTGCTTACAACTTTCAGCTTTTGATACCTTCACTTCGTTTAAATTAACCACGTTTTTTTTATTATTTTTTAAATACTGTAGAAAGGGTTGGTATTTGACACTTTCAAACTAGCAAAAAGCATGACTTTATAAAAGAAAAAATAAATTCGCACATCTAACGTATTAACGTAGTGGTTCTCAATCTAATTCCTGTCATGACCCCCCACTTTATCACATCCTCTTGCCAGCGACCCCTTTATAATTTCTGGTTTGTAATAAGCTTGTGTGGGATTTTTAATATACCTATTGCGGAGATCTCATGATATCCATCTATTTTTCTATAATAGTACAATCCGTAGTGGATAGAATAACTTCCCTGAAAGCTAATGGATTAAAACCAAATTTGGTTAGTCCATTCATATTACAAATATTGAATTCGATCCGTTATACTGTTTCAAAATGGAGGCAGTTTGAAAATTTTAAAACTTGATAACTCCCTTAATTTTGGATCATATGATTTAAAAAAAAGTGATTTCTAATTTTTTTTAAAAAAAAAAAACTTGGACAGTTGTTGAAAAATCTATTGAGTATTTTGATTTTCGAGAGGCCGCCATTTTTAGTTACCTCATATTGTTGTGAATTCGGTACATTGTTGTATATATGTTCAGTATCACAAAAAAACTGTTAAAAGCAACATATTTCATTTAAAATTCAGGAAACAAATAGTGATATCACATTATGCTAAGGTATTTCATTAGTTTTCAAATTTAACCCTTTAACGCACCATTTTTCACGATCAAACTGATTTTTTAAAAAAAATTTGGAGTGGTTTTTGTGTAGGAAACAAAGGATTTTTTTTAAAAAATATATAATTAATGCAAATAATATGTGGTCTATGAGATATTTTATGGTGTTTGTATATAGGGTCTATGCAAAGTTGAGCGTTGACATTTGCAAAGTACACTAAAACCAGATAGAACCACTACGAAACGCGACGAATGTCAGTGTACTTGCACTTTTGCACTCATCACATTTCTGTCTAACGCAGAAAAAATCAACAGTTCAAAACATGTCCACCTAAACGAGCAAAGAAAATTTAAAGATGACAAGATGACAACTCCGGGTGCAGCAAATAAGGCAGAGTCCAACGCTGGCTTACTATGATATCTAGCACGAAATTCAGAACTTCGTTAGTGAAAGGACATCTTAGGTGATACGCAAAGCTGCTTTTCTATGTCCGAACTAGAAACTACATCGTGCAATACAATTTCAAAGTAAACTTTGCATATATGCAAAGCTGCGCGCTAAAGGGTTAATTGTATTTCAATATGCAGATTTTGTTGCGTTTGTATTTTTCTGGTATTTCAATATGCAGTTCTCATTAGTTTCATATCGCACCTCTATCATTTAAATTGATTTCTAAACAACACATGTTGAAAGTGTTTAGTAGATATATTTTTTGTTGTATAAAGGTTGATGTATAAAGAAAGTTCTGTCGCTATTTCACCCACCACCTTCGAATATCGATATGTCACAAAAGACATACTTGGAAGTTCAAAAATAGTCCCAATCAGCATCGACGACCTTCTGGCAACGTCCTGGAAGGCCATGGATTCCATCGTGGTGGAACTTGGTGGGCCGTGAAGCGAAGAAGGTATCAAGTGCATTTTGCACCTCTACTAGGGATTTCAACTAGCGTCCTCTGAGGTGATTGTCCAACGAATGGAACAGGTGATAATCGGACGTTGCAATGTCCAGGAAATATGGTGGATGCAATAATGTTTTCCATTCAAGGGGCAGAATGATATTCCGGATTATCCTAGCCACGTCAGGCTCAGGGTTGTCCTGTAACAGGAGGACTTCCTTGCAATTCAAAAGTGCTGGCTTCACTGTTCTGAGTTTTTCTTGAACACACTTCACTGCTGACAGTACACAGTCGCATTGATGCTCTGATCAGCTGGTAGCAGTTCCCGATTGCCGTGAGCAGTCCACTAAACCCACAGGAGAACCTTCTTCTAGTGCAGTAGTGGTTTTGGCTGTTTTGGAACCGGTTCATGGGATGATAACCAATTATGACGGCGCCGTGGAGCTTCATAAGGAATCACATCTCATCACATGCCAACACCCTGTCCAGAAATGGCTCCTTCCTCAGACAAAACAGAAAAAAAAACACACAGGTGTCTTCTCGCATTACCTTTTGGAACGGAGACAAATAATGTGGGACCCATCGACCCAACTTATAGTGCTTTCCAAGTTGATGGAGGTGCTGCTGAATGGTGTCTCCACTCACACTGAATTGTAGTCCCAGTTTCTCACATGTCTGGCCACTGTTCGCCTCAATTGCTGCCTGAAGATCTTCATTGTGTACATGTGTTGATCTTCCGGGATGTGGTGCGTCTTCGAGTGTTTCGTCACCGTGTTTAAACTTGTTAAACTACCACTGCACTGTCCGGGTAGTCACGACATTCTCACCAAGGCCTGGCATATCTTCCGTCCCGCTGCAGCGCCGTTTGACCCCAGTTTGAACACGTACAGTATACACACCCTTATGGCGCTCTGTGGATATCCCATGTTCACTCTGTCCTTACGCAAGTTCACGATCTAACTGAACTGTCACAACCAGGAACTATGTTGGATATATTCACACCAACAACTGACCTTCGCCTTATCTCCATTCGCATTCAACTCATGGTGTGAAGGCCAATGGAACAGAGAACTCCACAAAAAGCGACATAATAAAAATATGCCTATTAGAACAAAATCTTAAAATAATATTTAAATCTTAATATTTTCTGGTATTAGATTCTAATTATATTTATGTCTTCCGCTTTATTTTCGCGACCCCCAGGTTGAGAAACCATGGGTTAATGTAAGACTGAGTTATTGTCTTTTTTTTCATGTATCAATTCTTTTCTGTTTTGCAAATATTTGTTTTTAAAAGCTGTTAACAACGTTTATTTTAGTAAGACAAATTTTGCCTCTTTTTCCTCCTCGAAAAAAAAATATTAAAAATGACCGAATGAATAACGGGAAAAAAAGAATGTAACTTTTTCAAATTATTCAATGAAAAAAAAGAAAGAAAAACTGCGAAGAAGAAAAAGATATTTGCTGTTATTTGTTAGAAATATGCTAATGACAAGTAACAGGTAGATATTGATTAGAATATTCAGCCAATTATAGAAAAGAAAAAGAGAAAAAACAGGAAAAAATGGAAAAAGACTTAGACAACACGAAAAATAGAAGAACCAAGAAAAAATATTTGTTAATGAGAAAAAATAAACGAAGTAATTGATCTGTTAAACCCAATTATATACTTATTCTAACTTCTTTCATCTTGTACAAAGAAGTAATTTTCTCGACATTACGAGAACAAATTTTTAGTTAGAATTAAATGCACAATTTATTAGAAACAACTAGCAGACTACCCGTTCTTCGCACGGTAAGAATACGTTTCGCTTTAGACATAAAGAGTGAACTTGGATTTTAAACGGTATTGGAAGTGTCACTGTTCATCTCAGCGACCCCAAAAACTGTATTTTCGACACTACTACCGGACATTTTTGATCATATATATATATATATATTTCCCCCTCCCCCAGTTGCGGGGCTGAATTTCGATTTAATACCCGAACCTCACCTATGTCGAAAATTTGATCGAGATAGGTCGGGCGGTTCAAGGGTTATTAAGTTACAAACATAGTTACTTTCATTTTTACTTATATAGATTATAGGATTGTTACATGAAATGAATAATGATCTATGAAATATAAACAAAGGCATTACATCGTTTTTGAGAAAATCACAACGCTTGACTCCGGTAATTTACCCTTATTTCTGGTGGTAATAAGTAAATTCGACGCTCCTCTGCAAATGTTGATCTGGGTATGGTAGGGTCATAAATGAGTTTACATGCATCGGGATGAACAGAGATATCTAAAATTCCACTTTTTCCGGGACCATGAAACGTGAAAATTAGTTGAAATCTCGAATCCGATTTCTTTTTACTATCACAGTTGGCCCTACTATCTTCCCTCCTATTATCGCTTGAAATTTTCATACAAATTTTTAGGCCATTAAAAGTATGGTAAAATCTAAAAATTCTTTTCTAATGAAGAGACGACGACATAATTTACGGAAAATGAATATATAATGTTTATATATACAGGATGGCCCAAAAGTAGGTATACAGTACCGTACTGATCAGCTCATTGCATATCATTTCTTATTGTTATCCATCAGGTAGATTTATACCCAGGCCGGTGAACGATGATTTCTGACAGATTTGCACAAAGCCACGGCGAGCGAGCAGAAGACAGCAGGTCAAAAAACCTTAGGCTCAAAAATGTCGCGTCTCCATGGTAACCACGGCACATTGCCAAACTTTCACTCACCCTCTCTTACCTCAACGAGGAAGCAGACGATTCTCCCATTGCGCGAGAGGCACATGGCAACACCGCACTCCTCAGTCCTCCTCGCGAGCTGAGCTGTCAGAAATCATCGTTCACCGGCCAGGGTATAGTTTCTTTATTATTTGTTCTTAATGTGTTTTTACTTATATCTTAAGCTCGGAAGAGCCGAAGCAAATAAACCGATAAACTAGAATGTTATACTTGATCAATGCAGGGGTGTATACCTACTTTGGGGCCACCCTATATATATATGTTGGGTGTTCTAAAAATAGCGCCCACAGATCACAGAACACTATTCTACAGGTCAAAATAAAGCGAAAATGCTATACCTAGGTATAATGGTATACCCTACCTAGGTATAATGGTATACCCTCCGCTGCCTCTTTCAACCGCTATGAGGAATTAAAAATTTCACTATGCGCTAACGTTGCAGATTAGTTTGGAAGCATTAACATTACTCGACGAATCCATCAAGCAATTATATCGATTGATTGTTATGCTAATAGATGGTGCTAATGTCAATTTATATAGACTTTAACTGCCATCTGGACAGAATTAATGTAACTATTTGATAGACTGATAGATCTACTTTATGGTTTTCTTGTCTGCGATGTTTGCCAGATAGTGCAATTTGCATTGCCAGAGGTACACACCAAAGATTATATATATATATATATATATTGACTCGTAGAAAAATGCTCCGTGGGCGCCCTTTTTAGAACACCCGCTATATATATATATATATATATATATATATATATATATATATATATATATATATATATATATATATATATATATATATATAAAGACGTATGATGGTCTTTTAAAGACAAATCTACTTAGGACTACTCGTATTATATTTAAAATAAGTAAAATTTACATCGAAAAAAGAATCTTGTTTCTTTATCCAGGGCTGTTGAAATGTATTTATTTTTGAAACGGTACCGAGGAAAAGAAATAATCTAAACATCTGAAAGGGAATCAGGGAAACCAAGCCGCGAAGTGAACTTAAATCCGATTCTTCACTTTGCTACATTTTGGGAAGAAAAAGAATCTGATAGAAAGAACCGCGTGGGAAAATCAACAAACTGCTCTACTAAAACTCAACGAGGAAGGCCGGGGGAGGCGTGCATGGTTTTCATAATTCAATATTTTGATTTCGAGAGATACGTACGGTGTATATAATGCCTGTGAGATCTTTATTGCTAACTGTTTCGTTTCAAATATACAATGTATTTGGCATAAAATGAAAATTACGTGGAAGCAATTTCCTTGTGTTATAATTGTCTTCGTATTTATTGTTTCGTATCGCTGATTGAAAGGTATATTTATCGCAGTTAACGTTTGTAATTTAAATCATATATATAATTTTTCCATAATACGCAGACCGAATGAAACATACTCGCCGCCATTTGTTCACCACTGCTTTAAATGAACAGGAACACTAAATGAAAGTGCATTTTAACGTTTAGAAGAGTTGCAGTCGCCTTGAGCAAGACTAGAGGAATTATTGTTAGGACGAATTATCTCTATTCTCACTGCAGTCAGTTTGTACAGGGTGTTTCAAAACAACACAGACAATATGTAATTCATGACACCAAGATAAGACAAAAAGTATAGACCAACTTGAGTGTACAAATGTTTTCTTTCGAAGTTATAGGCTGCCGAAAACTTAAAAAGAAAATGAATTTTAAAGGTCCATAGCTCCAATACTTTGGGACCTACCGTAGTCAGGTCAAGACTTCACTTAGGAACTAGTACGTTCCCTATCCAAGTATCCATGTTTCAGAATCCTGCGGTACTCACTCAAACATTTTTATAGGGGGAATTTAGTTGAATTGATTTCAGTTTAGCGTCCCTTTCAGCAGCGAGGCTATATGAGACGTGGACCTACTGATTAACGTGAAATCCGAACCAAATGAGCTCCCGCCAGGAACCGAACCCAAGTGTCCTACGCCAAAGGCGCGAACGCTAACCGCTTAGCCACGAAAGAGATCTTAGAGGGAGTTTGGCTACCGGCATATAATTTGAAGTACTCACCAATTACCTATATAAAAATTATTGTGGAAGTATGCAAGTTTCTGAAACATGGGTATTTGGATTGGGCACATACTAGTTTCTAAGTGAAGTCTTGACCGGTAGGTTCCATAGTTTTGGAGCTATGGGTCTTTAAAGTTCACTTTTTCATATTTTCGGCAGCCTATAACTCCGAAAGGAAGCAGTTGTGCACCCAGATTAGTTTTTACTTTTTGTCTGTTCTTGGTGTCAGGAATCACCTCCCATAGGGATGCGCACGAGTCGAGTCGAGACAGATTTTTCCTTAGAAAATTCGAGTCGAGACACAGCTCTTCCAGTAGAAAAATATACGTTTTTCGAGTCGAGACATCACTTTTACAGCACATTTTCGAGACGAGACAGCCTCATATCTTGTCTCGTGCGCATCCTTATCCTCCCGAACGTTGTGTGTGTTGCTTTGAAACACCCTGTATACTATGTAGACAAGGGATTATGTAGGGGACAGACTTTTACATTTTTGCTGCTACGGTGCTCAAGCTATAAGGTAAAAATGTTTAATAACTCAGTTATTGGTTTTCTAGACAACCAAAAATACAAAAAGAAGGAAAAAAGTTGTGGGACAATAAAATGATACATTCATTGCGAAGTATTCTGTTACATAAAATAAATATATGTCAAAGGTTAATTGAATTTTGTGTTATAATAATAAAAAAATAAATAAATGAAGGAAAAGGGAAAAAAACTAGTGTCCACTGTTTTCATAGGTTAAACGATCGTATAGACACAAAACTATTGCGTACAATCAACAAAAGAGTTATTGATACAACTGGATAAACGAATTACATATCTATATTCCTCATTCTGTTTTTATCGAAAGGGAAAACAGGGACTAATTCACTAAGACAGGGATTTATCTCGCATGATTCTCAGACTTTTTTTTTAACCATACTGAGAACGTAATTATAACTAACTAACTCAATGGCCTACGGAACCCGGAGGTTCAATGCCACGTCCACAAAAGCTCTCCACTGAGTTCTATCCCCAACCACCTGGATCCAGTTTCTACTTTGTACTCCTATTTCTGCGAGATCCCACCTTAATATTGTTCTCCCACCTGCGCCTTGGTCTTCCTAATAGTCGTTTTCTGATTGGTTTTCCAGTTAAGACTTTGAAAGCGTTTCTACTTTCTTCCATCCTGGCTACATGACCTGCCCACCCAAGCCTCCAAGACTTGGTGACCCTAACAATGTTTGGTAAACCGTATAAACTATGTAGTTCTTCGTTATGAAGTTTCCGCTACTCCCCGTTTCCGTTCCTCTTCAGTCCGAATATTCATCTCAAGATCTTGTTTTCAAACACTTTCGGTCTATGTTCTTACCTCAGAGTAAGCGAACATGTTTCGCAACCATACAGCACAACAGGCATGATTATTGTTTTATATATTTAAAGCTTCAAATTCCTCGACCGAATTCGCGACGACAAGAGATTTTGAACTGAATAATAACACGATGAAATGTAAATTTAGTAAGTAATTACTTAAATTAATACTTCGTAGTTTAGCAGTTATAACTTGCATCCAACGGTGAAGTATTTGTGGATTCTGTACAATAAAAAATGAAACCTTTAGGAGGAAGAGAAGACTATTTTGTAGAATCTTGAATAAAAAATTGAGACAAAAGACTCAAAAATGCTCAGTGAGAAGTATTGTAGTGTATGGATCAGAAAAATGGACATTACGCAAAAGTAATGGAAAAAATGACTGGAAGTTTTCGAAATGTGGGTGTGGAGAGGAATGGAGAAAACTAGCTGGGTCGAGTGGAAATCGAATGGAAGGATGCTAGAAATTACGTCATCATAGGTATTCCGCTACTATTGGCAGGTTAGTTACTTGCTGCAACTAAGAAGCTTTCATGCTCCACAGTCTTCCGCTAACCTCTTCGTCTTCAAGTACGATTTTGCTGTTTTGATATTGTCCATTAATTGTAGTCTCCTTCGCCCCTCCATCTTTTTCCTTCCACCATACTCTCTAGCACGTTCTTCACGGTACAGTTCCTTTTTTAGGCCATGTCCCAACCAGTTTCTCTTCCTCTTCTTAATAATATCCATAAAATTGTTCTTTTCTCCCTTAGTCTCTCATTCGTTTTCCACTCGAGCCAGCTGATTCTCTCATTCTTCTTCACACCCACATTTCGAAAGCTTCCAGTAATTTATAATCACTTTTGCGCAATGTGCATGTTTCTGACCCATACAGTACAATACTCCACACGAAGCATTTTGTGATTCTTTTTCTCAAATCTTTACTCAAGGTTCCACGAAATAGTATTTTCTTCCTTTTAAAGGATTAATTTTTTATTGTACAGAATCCCAAAAATACTTCAACACTGGATGCAACTTATAACTAGGAAACCATGAAGTACTAATTAGACATTTTTTTTTGTTAGTAAAACTCAAACAGCAATTTTTCTTATGGGAAGTAGTATACTAATTGATTTCTAAAATGATGTAATTTTGAACACAATTATAAATACAATAATAATATATTCATCGTTCAGCATGTAATTCGTGATAGGTTAAACTCCTTCAAAAACTGGGAAATTCCAATAAGGAGAAGCAAACTGGACACAAAAAAATAATTCACATTTTTATAGTATTCCATGGGAAGGACATGATGATAAAAAAGAAATGAAATAAATACCATTGTAATATCTAAGCTTATATAATTTTTCACAAAGCTGAATCGCATATGTAATGCACATAGCACATGAAATAAACAATTACCCTCTCCACGCACATGATGATTTCAACGAAAATTCTTCTTACTTCAGGTTTTGGCTTGACAACTCATTCTGAAATAGAAGGTACAGACAGCCCTCATAATAAATGCTAGCTACAATCTAGCCGGCTAGCAACAAACGAAATTCATGGCGGCTCCAATTGAGACCAGATAATTGGCTCAAAGTATTTAGTGTTGCTTAAATGAAATCAATATCCCGTTTTTGCAAGAAAACAGCATTAAGTGCCATTATTAATCGTTAGCACTCTCGTAAGGTCATAGTGATTTTCCTTCTTCTTTGCTTTCTCGTGACATATATTAACTAGAACTTTCGTACCTTTACTAAAAGTTTCGTTTTTGTTTCGGTATATGTATTCGGCAGTAAAAGTTTCGTTTTTGTTTCGGTATATGTATTCGGCAGTAAAAGTTTCGTTTTTGTTTCGGTATATGTATTCGGCAGTAAAAGTTTCGTTTTTGTTTCGGTATATGTATTCGGCAGTAAAAGTTCATTCCTTTCTCATTTTTATTCATTTATCAAAAGCTTTGGAATGATCTGACTCATTTCAGCAAACTTTTTTAATTATAATAATGGATAATTGTGATAAAAATTATGAATTATTTTTAATGTATTAGTAAAAGAAAGTGTTATCATAAAGGAATGAATTTTTGTTGCGGACTATACCATTTTTCCTTAGTTCCTCTAGCATGAGTTTATAAAATATATCCGTTAACAATTGGTATTTTATTTGCTGCTAAAAGCACTTCTTGAGTACATGACTTTAAGTAGTAAATGATTGAAATAACTATTTACTATCTTATGCTAGTATAATTTGGCATAGTCAGTCCAAAAACAGATGTTACTTTCTTACACGAGAGTAACTTGCTACCATAAGTAAGCATAATAGATGATTACTATCCTGCATGAGTGTAACTTGACATCGTAAATAAGTCAAACATTTGTCTGGCTATTTTACAGTACTTAACTTTATACCGTAAGTAAATAAAACAGATATTTACCATCTTAAACTAGTGTAATTTGAATAAAACCATGTTTATTATTTTATGCAAATGTGACTTGTTATCGTAAGTAAATGAAACATATTTTACTATGGTAGACAAGTGAACCTTGAAATCATAAGTAAGTAAAACAAATGTTTTACCATTTTACACTAGTGTAACATAACATCCTAAGCAAATAAGACAGATGTTTACTTATTTTCACGAGTGAATCGTGAATACAACAATGTTCACGAGTGTATCGTGAATGTTCTCCATCTTACACGAGTGTAAATGAATAAAATAGTGTTTACTAACTTACAAGAGGGTAACTTAATACCGTAAGTGAACAAAACATATTTTACTATCTTGCACGAGTGTAACTTGATATCATATGTAAGCAAAATAGATGTTTTACTATCTTACACTAGTCTTATTTAACATCATAACTAAATAAAAGATGTTCTATTATCTTGCACTAGTATATTTCACATCGTAAGTAAATAAAATAGATGTTTACTATCTTACACGAATATAATTGGCATTCTATGTAAATAAAACAGATGTTTAGTATCTTACATGATTGGCATTCTATGTAAATAAAACAGATGTTTACTATATTAGACGAGTATAATTGGCATTGTATGTAAATAAAAAAAAGGTGTTTACTATCTTACACGAGTGTAATTGACATTGTATGTAAATAAAACAGATGTTTGCTATCTTACACGAATATAATTGACATCCTATGTAAATAAAACAGATGTTTAGTATCTTACACGAATATAATTGACCATGTATATAAATAAAACAGATCTTCACTATATTACATGAATATATTTGACATCGTATGTAAATGAAACAGGTGTTTACTATCTTACACGAGTGTAATTGACATCGCACGAAAGTAAAACAGATATTTACTATCTTATACGAATATATTGACATCCTATGTAAATAAAACAGATGTTTACTATATAACACGAATATAATTGACATTGTATGTAAATAAAATAGATGTTAACTCTCTTCCACGAGTATAATTGAGTTAAACACGAGTACCGAGTAAAAAGATCAGATATTTATTGCTATCTTAAACGAATATTCACGCCTCACAAGGGTATTGGTGAGACGTGAATAATGGTACTAAATAAGTTTTTATCGAATCTGCTAAGGAAAAAATTCATGGCGATACATCCAGTGACCGAGGTGACCACAGGAAAAGTTATAGGTTGTCATCTGTAGCACAGCCAATCCAGCTAAATAAATAAATAAATAATAAAACACGACTGAGAAAAAATTGGAGATTTCCTTGAAAATGGGCGAGAAATGCTACGTCTGAAAAAAGACAAGGAAATTGCACTAAATTGTGAATAA
This sequence comes from Thermobia domestica, assembly GCF_964235325.1. Taxonomy (NCBI): domain Eukaryota; kingdom Metazoa; phylum Arthropoda; class Insecta; order Zygentoma; family Lepismatidae; genus Thermobia; species Thermobia domestica. The sequence continues at coordinate 22,867,265 of NC_137469.1, read as the reverse complement.
CATTTTTCAAACATGAAAAGCTCTCTTCATCGTAATGGTCCAGGTTACATCTACGAGGCGCATCCAGAAAGTAAGATTCCCACGTGTCCCATAACTAGGAAACCGTATGATGCGCGAAGCATCTGCGTATACGAGAGATAGTAAGGTCCTAACATGGCGCATGCGCCAGCAGAACTTCCCTAATTCTCTCAGTAGCGTCGTGGCAGTGATAGAAGATTGGCGTTCCTATTCCATCTCGTACCGCGTGTGAAGTGTGAGCAGTGATAAAAGTTTTTGAATGCAAAGGGCATAGCACCGATTGAAATCCATCGTCAGCTCTATCGTTGCAAAAATTTCAATGCTGATCCTGTGCGCCTAGTTATGTGCTCTAGGGTCAGTTGCTTCAACACAAAACTTCTTGATCAACAGGCACTCCGTGGTAGTGGTGTGCAATAAGGAGCGGAAAATCTGCAGGAACTGCTTGCTCATGCCGTTAGGCCCATGGACCTGGCACAGCTAACGATGGATTTCGATTGCTGCTATGCCCTGTGCATTCAAAAACTGCTCGCACTTCACACGCAGCGGGAGCTGGAATAGGAACGTCCATCTTCAACCAGTGCCACGACGCTACTGAGAGCACTAGGGAAGTTCCGCTAGTGCATGTGCCATGCTAGGACCTTACTCTCTCACGTACACGCAGTCGCTTAGGGCAACATACCGTTTCCTAGTTATGGGACGCGTGGGAAACTTATTTTCTGGATGCGCCTCGTATATGAAATAGTAAACAGCTACAAAACTTCATGGAACTTTATGAAAACATCTAGTAAATTATGAAAACACCCGTACGGCACCATTTAAAAGAAAGCAAATACATGCTTATGAGAATATTGTATTCACAACTAAAGTAGGCAAACATCACAAACAAAGGTCAGAACATGGAAGAACTGGAAAGCTGCTTGAAGAAGAAAGAGTCCACATTACAACAATTGGACAGACGGACACATACAACACAAAGGACAGACAGACAGAGTTAAATATTAAGAACAAGACATTGTTAGGATTAAAACACACACACACACACACACAAAGCAAGTTTTCTCACATAAAAACCTTATTTTAACACTCATTCATCATTTTATGTTTTCACAGAAACAGGGAAGAAAATATGATTAACCTTTAAAAAGCAGATAGAAAATTAGGGGTAGTAAGAGTATTATCAAACAGGAGAAATAAAGGGGCGCAGGGGGCACAATCTGAGTACATACGGTCGTTCCGCTTCGGGCTCCTTGAATCTGTAAAGAAGACCCCAAGATCAGTTTACACAAAGAATTCTTTGTTTATTAAGATTCTGTATTTTTTTTTTCAAATAAAAGCAAACAGAAGATACACATATTAATGAAAGAAATGAGTGTTTTCCAGGAAAGAAATATATGAAAGTAATAAAAGCAATAAAGACCCTTTTTCACATACATATATATAAATAGATTAGCACAAGTACAGAAAAGATTTGCTCCGATATCATGGCACACTCGAGAATATGAGCATTCACAGTGTCGCCTCTCTTCTCAAATCAGTGGCGGTTCTTGAGGGCAATCCCGTGGGTACAAAATTTACTTTGTCGCTACAACCTTATCTTATGTATCAAGTCCTGTATACATCTTTCTGCAATTGTACAAGTCTCATTTCATTAGCTTGTAGCTTGTAGGTAAATATTTTTTTACAGACGTAACGTCACTCAAGAGTCGCCACTGTTTTGACCCAGATCAGAAATGCAATACCTTTGGAAGTAAAACATAGTTACCAAACATTCTGAGAATAATGCAAATATATCTAACTAGTCATAAGGAAGAATCTTCAAACGCCCAATATTCAGAACAAGTTTTTTTTAACCGTAAATTTTATACTTATAGAAATAAACTGATATTTAAGTGGCCTAATCACTGTGAAATTAAAATACCGCTACAGTAATTATGTGATATCTTCAAATAGATAAAAGATAATCAAAATGTGAAACTAGAGCTCCCTAGATAATATTATTTTGCATGAGGTACCGTTATCACGACTCACCTAGTAGCTTTCCGTTTGCAGCCATTTAAAAATGCGAAAATAAATACCGATTTTCTAAATGGCTGGAAATCGAAAGCAGATAAGTGAGTCGTGATAACGGTATCTCATGTAAAATAATATAGTCTAGCGAGCTCTTGTTCTACTTTTCGATTATCTTTTATCTATTTGAAGATATCACATAATTACTGTACAATTAGCGGTATTTTAATTTCGCCAAGATGTGGCCTCTTAAGACAGATATACAGAGTAATTCTCAAATGTGTGCAATTATTTTCTCTTACGGTTTCCTGGGTTAAAGGAATGAGTGCATCTAACAACATCACAATTTGCCTAATATTTAACTAAAACATTATAATAGTATCTCAATAAACGTTCACAAGATACCATAAACTAAATTTCAAAAAAGAAAAGTTTCTTTAGGTCAATGTTATATTTGTTTTTCTTATTACTTTTTATTGGGAAGTCATGGTGATATAATGGGCTAAATCATGAAAAATGGATTTTAATTTTTAAAAAGGTATGTTTATTGACAACTTAAAATGTGATCTCATCAATTTTTACGAAACATTCTGTATGTTCCAAGCTGCTGCTATACCAATACGGCTCTTATAATAATATCTTTTTTCATCGTGTGAGACAAAAGAATCATCGTATGCACATTCATTTGAAAATCACTCTGTACAAAATCCTGCATTATACATACAACTTTACCAATATTTACGACTATATGCATTTTAGGATAAATTTGTGTTCTGACTTATTGTATTCTTGTTTTTTTTTTTAAAAAAAAAAAAACACCGCCTATGTTATTTTCAAAAATGCATAAATGACAAACGTATTTTAATACACAGACATTTGATACATTAAAAAAAGTAGTGGGCACATGCCATGTTATACTATTGTGAAATACTGTAACCTACTTCTTCCTCAAAGCAGAACAATTTATATCTTTAAAAAAAATAATAAATGAAACACTTTTGTTAGATAGATATGAATGAAATGTCCACTTTGACATCTGGTGGAAAACTCACCTCAGCAATACAATACAGGAATGGGCTTTATATCAAGCGTCTAACATATAACAAGTACCAGCGATGTTAATCACCGGCAATAGCTTCGTCATGAGCAATGGATATCGGTTGAATCTCAATATACCCAAAAATACCATTAATCAAATTTTAACGGAAGAAGAGTCCTAGCTAGATCTTGTGTTTAACAACTGGAGAAAAAATAGTATAGTTATAAGTATAATGTCAATCGTAGGATTGCCTTTCGGATGCGTACATTCCCATATGCGTACATGCCAAAATCCTTCCCAGATGCGTAAAAGTGCCATGAGCGATGACATGACGTATTTTGATATTGATAAGAGTTTTACCACTTTCGTACATGTTTACTAACTGACACTGTTTTTTTTTTTTTTTAATAAAAGAGCAGAGGAGGATATGGAATTGTATACTCAAGGAAATACGAAAATATGCATACATGCTTTCCATACGTTTTTTTTCGACTCAACTCTTCACGTTAAATTCAAATTCGACCAATGTATTCCCGAAATGTGTGTGATATGAATTCACAAATCACATCAAAGAAATATAGAAGTTGGCTTTTATAAAGAGTCTTCGTCGAACTAATACCTGGATCTTCAGTGATCTTGGTCCATGTGCAGTAGGCCGTTTACCGTTATTACCATCACCTATAAGTAATGCTTATCAGTATATTATATATATAGACGACTTACAGTTTATGACAACTTATGAATATATGAAAGTGCAATCAAATATCAACTAACATCTTTTGAAACATCAAAACTATCCAAAACTTTTTTTTTTAATTTATTCTTGTCAAGCTGCATATATACTTCCTTCTTTTACCTTGCAAGTTGAGATACTTTCTGTCGTAAGCATGATCACTTGTCCTGGCTTCTAACTTGAGAAAACGGACTAATTCGATAACATGAGGATTTTGCTTGTTTAGCAGAGTATTTAATCTGTTATCCCAGTCCTCTGCTGTATTTATTTGTTCTACGGATTTTTCATGAGAGTTCCACATGCTTATTGGGACTGTAGAATTTTCTAGCTACTGGTCAATGGAATATCCATAGAACTGCTCAAGCTCAGGGGATGTCTTCTTGAATAAACAGTCAACCACTGTCGACCATTTCTAACGTAAGGAAAGCTCATGACGCAAACATTCGAGCCTGAAGTGTTATATCATCATTGTTTTTGTAGTCTGTAACCAAGACCAAATCCTGTATCTTACACCAAAGGCACTGATTAAAGTAAAACTTGCACCCAATAATGGAAGCTGAAGGGAAAATTGTCCTAAAAGAATTTATTGCTGCTTCCTTGAATCCTACCATTACAACTTCAGTATTCCAATTCGAAACTTCAACCTTTCATATATATGCTTTCTCTTGTTCGGGAGAAGGCTAAAAATCACTGTAATCACATTAGTTTCGTCTATTGAGCTTCCAATATTTGCATGATTTACAAAAATTTGGGAGAAAAGTTTGCTACAGTTCAAATATTTTTCAAAACCTAACAATTTTTCTTTTGCCAGTTTTTCGTAAGTGAAAAGAGATAATGAAATGTAACTTACCACAATAATTATTAGTTATATTAATAGGGTATAGTTATTCTACACCCTAAAATACTAATCAAAAGAATTTTCAGTGCTGCCAACTATAGAAATTACAGTGTGACCAGAATATGAATTACCCAAAAATCTAGGTTATGGCAGCGGCTAGAAAAATGAACTAAACGGCAATTGATGATTTATCAAACTGTCTGTGTTCCTTGTTAACTACTTTTTAAATAATATTTGTATTTATTTTGTAATAAAGAGTACAAAATAAATAACTTTTAATTATCAGTAGAATTAAAATACAAATATTATTTAAAAAAGTAATTAACAAGGAACACAGACAGCATGATAAGTCATCAATTACCGTTGAGTTCATTTTTCCAGTCGCTACCTTAATCTAGATTTTTGGGTAATTCATATTCTGGTCACACTGTAATTTCTATGGTTGGCAGCACTGAAAATTCTTTTGATTAGTATTTTAGGGTGTAGAATAACAGTATCTATTATTGTGGTAAGTTACATTTCATTATCTCTTTTCACTTACGGAAAACTGGCAGAAGAAAAATTGTTAGGTTTCGAAAAATATTTAGTTGTCTGCCCCCAAGGTCGTGCTGGCCTGCTAAGCAATCTACAAAATGAAACTATTAAAGAACTCTTATTCGCTGTGGCTGCTACTTGAAACGAAACTTTTAGATTCCATATCCCCCTCTGCTCAAAACTAACAAAAATTCACAGAAATAGTGTCAGCTATTGGACCTGTACGGAAATGGGAATTCTTATCTCGCTTTTAAATCATGATATTTCATTGTATCTGGCACTTGTACGCAACTGGGAAAAATTTTGACATGTACGGAAATGGGAATGTACACAAGTGTGGGGACACCAATCGTAGAACTAAAATAAATGGATTAATTATATATCGCATCTAATATAATTATAGCCCTATATTAACAATATTATAGTAAATACTGTTGAACTATTCAGGTTAAATGAAAGATTTCATTTTTAAGATTGCTTTATGAAATGCTAATTCTTATCGATGCCAAATATGTTTATTGGCAATAATGCATGAAAATATGAATACAGCAATAAATATGTTGAGCCTACAGATAATATTAATCCGTTGTATTAATAAACAAATACTACGATTAACTGTTATCTTATATGAAATATTCAAATGGGACCCTCAAAATTCCAAATAAGCAAGTAATATTTAAAAGTCAACAATCTTACATTTCGCAAACGAATTTTTAACAAAATCTATGCGAATCTGGACTCAAATGAAATTTTTAATATATACAGTATGGCGTTAAATTCGTTGTACAAATGCAGAGGAATGATTCCTGAGAGTAAAACAAACAAAAAAGTTCCTATAAACATAGGGCAAAAACCCCATCGTTTACGTGTTATAGGCTGCCGAAAACATGAAAAAATGTATTTTAAAGATCCATAGCTCCAAAACTATGGGACCTACTGTAGTCGGGCCAAGACTTCACTTAGGGACTAGTACCGCTATGTGCTCTATCAAAAAATATATGTTTTAGAATCCTAAGGTATTCACGCAACAATTTTTATGGAGATAGTTGGAGAGTACTTTATATCATAGACCCGTAGACAAACTCCCTCTTTAAAAATTGTTATGGAAGCACCTTAGGATTCTGAAACACGCATTTTTGGATAGGGCACATACTAATTCCTAAGTGAAGTCTTGACCCGACCAAGGTAGGTCCCATAGTTTTGGAGCTATGGATCTTTAAAATTCATTTTTTCATGTTTTCGGCAGCCTATAACACGTAAACGATGGGATTTTCACCCTATGTTTATTGGAACTTTTTTTGTTTTTTTTACTCTTAGGAACCACTCCTCTACTTTTGTACAACGAATTTAGCGCCATACTGTATACATGTTTTCCCCTACTCTTTTCGTTCATCGTTTAATGTCTGGAAAAAGGAGTGATCATTCTCCACAGAATAAGTAAACTACTATGGTAGTTACACGCCGTTTTTTTCTGGCCTTTTTCGATTCTTGATCTTCGACTGTGAATTAAACAACTGTTCACTATCTTATTCGAGTTTAATAGGAAATTGTATATAACATAAACAACTATTTATGATCTTGTAAGAGTACAATTTAACATCGTAAACGAGTCAGACAAGTTGTGTCTTGTGTTACACAAGTATAATATAGCACCGTGAATCGAATGTGTATTATATTACACGAGTATAATTTGACACTATAAGTAAGTCCAAATAAGTGTTTATTATCTTATATGAGTATCAATTGAAATCGTAAGAAGTTGAATAACTGTTTTATTATCTTACAAGAGAATAGTTTGACTTTGTGAGTAAAATAAATGTTCATTATCTTATATGACTGTAATTAATATAGTAAGTGAATTTTTTTTATCTTTCACAAATAAAAAGTGGCATCGTTAAAGATTATTTTATTATCTTATACAAGTGTAGTTTAACATAGTAAGTTAAACAAATTGCTTATTACCTTACACAAATAAAAGTGACATCGTTAGTTAAACATTTTTTATTATCTTACATGAGTGTAATTTTACAGAGTGAGTTAAACAATTGTTTATTGTCTTACATGAATGAAATATGACATCCTTGAAACATATTTTTATTAATTTTCTCGAATGTTACTCGACGTACTGAGTTAAACAATTGTTTATTATCTTACACGAATAAAATGTGATATCCTTAAACATATTGTCCTTTACGAGTGTAATTTGACGTAGTGGGTTAAACAATTGTTTATTATCTTACACGAATAAAATGAGACATCCTTTAAGCATATTTTTATTAGTCTTCTCGAGTGTTATTCGACGTACTGAGTTACAGAATTGTTTATTATCTTACAGGAATAAAATGTGACATAGCTAAACATATTTTAATTATCTTTTATGAGTGCAATTTGACGTAGTGAGTTAAACAATTGTTTATTGTCTTACATGAATAAAAAGTGGCATCCTGAAGCATATTTTTATTATTCTTTATGAATGTAATTTGACGTAGTGAGTTAAACAATTGTTTATTGTCTTACATGAATAAAAAGTGGCATCCTGAAGCATATTTTTATTATTCTTTATGAATGTAATTTGACGTAGTGAGTTAAACAATTGTTTATTGTCTTACATGAATAAAAAGTGGCATCCTGAAGCATATTTTTATTATTCTTTATGAATGTAATTTGACGTAGTGAGTTAAACAATTGTTTATTGTCTTACATGAATAAAAAGTGGCATCCTGAAGCATATTTTTATTATTCTTTATGAATGTAATTTGACGTAGTGAGTTAAACGATTGTTTATTGTTTTACACGAATAAAATGCGACTTAAACATATTTTTTTATTATCCTTCTTGAGTGTGATTCAATATATTGAGTTAAATAATTGTTTACTGTCTTACACGAATAAAATTTGACTTACTTAAACATATTTATATTATCATTTCCGATTGTAATTTGACGTAATGAGCTTAAAAATTGTTTATTATCTTACACAAATAAAAATTGACATCATTAGTTAAACATTTTTATTATCTTATGCGAGAGTAGTTTGACATAATGAGTTAAACAATTGTTTATTGTCTTACATGAATAAAATGAGACATCCTTTAAGGATATTTTTATTAGTCTTCTCGAGTGTTATTCGACGTACTGAGTTACAGAATTGTTTATTATCTTACAGGAATAAAATGTGACATAGCTAAACATATTTTAATTATCTTTTATGAGTGCAATTTGACGTAGTGAGTTAAACAATTGTTTATTGTCTTACATGAATAAAAAGTGGCATCGTTAGTTAAACATTTTTATTATCTTATGCGAGAGTAGTTTGACATAATGAGTTAAACAATTGTTTATTGTCTTACATGAATAAAATGAGACATCCTTTAAGGATATTTTTATTAGTCTTCTCGAGTGTTATTCGACGTACTGAGTTACAGAATTGTTTATTATCTTACAGGAATAAAATGTGACATAGCTAAACATATTTTAATTATCTTTTATGAGTGCAATTTGACGTAGTGAGTTAAACAATTGTTTATTGTCTTACATGAATAAAAAGTGGCATCCTGAAGCATATTTTTATTATTCTTTATGAATGTAATTTGACGTAGTGAGTTAAACGATTGTTTATTGTCTTACATGAATAAAAAGTGGCATCCTGAAGCATATTTTTATTATTCTTTATGAATGTAATTTGACGTAGTGAGTTAAACAATTGTTTATTGTCTTACATGAATAAAAAGTGGCATCCTGAAGCATATTTTTATTATTCTTTATGAATGTAATTTGACGTAGTGAGTTAAACGATTATTTATTGTTTTACACGAATAAAATGCGACTTAAACATATTTTTTTATTATCCTTCTTGAGTGTGATTCAATATATTGAGTTAAATAATTGTTTACGGTCTTACACGAATAAAATTTGACTTACTTAAACATATTTATATTATCATTTCCGATTGTAATTTGACGTAATGAGTTTAAAAAATGTTTATTATCTTACACAAATAAAAATTGACATCGTTAGTTAAACATTTTTATTATCTTATGCGAGAGTAGTTTGACATAATGAGTTAAACAATTGTTTATTGTCTTACATGAATAAAATGAGACATCCTTTAAGGATATTTTTATTAGTCTTCTCGAGTGTTATTCGACGTACTGAGTTACAGAATTGTTTATTATCTTACAGGAATAAAATGTGACATAGCTAAACATATTTTAATTATCTTTTATGAGTGCAATTTGACGTAGTGAGTTAAACAATTGTTTATTGTCTTACATGAATAAAAAGTGGCATCGTTAGTTAAACATTTTTATTATCTTATGCGAGAGTAGTTTGACATAATGAGTTAAACAATTGTTTATTGTCTTACATGAATAAAATGAGACATCCTTTAAGGATATTTTTATTAGTCTTCTCGAGTGTTATTCGACGTACTGAGTTACAGAATTGTTTATTATCTTACAGGAATAAAATGTGACATAGCTAAACATATTTTAATTATCTTTTATGAGTGCAATTTGACGTAGTGAGTTAAACAATTGTTTATTGTCTTACATGAATAAAAAGTGGCATCCTGAAGCATATTTTTATTATTCTTTATGAATGTAATTTGACGTAGTGAGTTAAACTATTGTTTATTGTCTTACATGAATAAAAAGTGGCATCCTGAAGCATATTTTTATTATTCTTTATGAATGTAATTTGACGTAGTGAGTTAAACAATTGTTTATTGTCTTACATGAATAAAAAGTGGCATCCTGAAGCATATTTTTATTATTCTTTATGAATGTAATTTGACGTAGTGAGTTAAACGATTATTTATTGTTTTACACGAATAAAATGCGACTTAAACATATTTTTTTATTATCCTTCTTGAGTGTGATTCAATATATTGAGTTAAATAATTGTTTACTGTCTTACACGAATAAAATTTGACTTACTTAAACATATTTATATTATCATTTCCGATTGTAATTTGACGTAATGAGTTTAAAAAATGTTTATTATCTTACACAAATAAAAATTGACATCGTTAGTTAAACATTTTTATTATCTTATGCGAGAGTAGTTTGACATAATGAGTTAAACAATTGTTTATTGTCTTACATGAATAAAATGAGACATCCTTTAAGGATATTTTTATTAGTCTTCTCGAGTGTTATTCGACGTACTGAGTTACAGAATTGTTTATTATCTTACAGGAATAAAATGTGACATAGCTAAACATATTTTAATTATCTTTTATGAGTGCAATTTGACGTAGTGAGTTAAACAATTGTTTATTGTCTTACATGAATAAAAAGTGGCATCGTTAGTTAAACATTTTTATTATCTTATGCGAGAGTAGTTTGACATAATGAGTTAAACAATTGTTTATTGTCTTACATGAATAAAATGAGACATCCTTTAAGGATATTTTTATTAGTCTTCTCGAGTGTTATTCGACGTACTGAGTTACAGAATTGTTTATTATCTTACAGGAATAAAATGTGACATAGCTAAACATATTTTAATTATCTTTTATGAGTGCAATTTGACGTAGTGAGTTAAACAATTGTTTATTGTCTTACATGAATAAAAAGTGGCATCCTGAAGCATATTTTTATTATTCTTTATGAATGTAATTTGACGTAGTGAGTTAAACAATTGTTTATTGTCTTACATGAATAAAAAGTGGCATCCTGAAGCATATTTTTATTATTCTTTATGAATGTAATTTGACGTAGTGAGTTAAACGATTGTTTATTGTTTTACACGAATAAAATGCGACTTAAACATATTTTTTATTATCCTTCTCGAGTGTGATTCAATATATTGAGCTAAACAATTGTTTACTGTCTTACACGAATAAAATGTGACTTACTTAAACATATTTATATTATCACTTCCGATTGTAATTTGACGTAATGAGTTTAAAAAATGTTTATTATCTTACACAAATAAAAATTGACATCGTTAGTTAAACATTTTTATTATCTTATGCGAGAGTAGTTTGACATAATGAGTTAAACAATTGTTTATTGTCTTGCACGAATAAAATGTGACATCCTAAAACATATGTTTATTATCCTTCTCGAGTGTAATTCGATGAATTGAGTTAAACAATTGTTTATTGTCGTACACAAATAAAATGTGAATCTTTAAACATATTTTTATTATCGTATATGAGCGTAATTTGACGTAGTGAGTTAAATAATTGCTTATTATTTTACAAAAATAAAAAGTGACATTTTTAGTTAAACATTTTTTATTATCGTATACGACTGTAATTTGACATTGTAAGTTAATTTTTTTATTGTCTTACACGAATAAAATGTGACATCCTTAAACATATTTTTATCACCTTTTACAAGCGTAATTTAACATAGTGAGTTAAACAATTGTTTATTGTCTTACACGAATAAAATGTGACTTCCTTAAACATATTTATATTATTTGTTTGGTTTGCTCTTTAGACCAAAAACCAATGTATTTCAAACACGGGCTAAACCAAAATCTTGAAATTGGTGTAATTACCAAAGTATGACGGATTATATAAAATATTATCTTGACAGTTGATTTTGAAACATTATTCTTATTACAGAGACGCCACCCTTCCCTGCATTTTTCAGTAGTGCAATACCTTGAGCAAAACCCTAATGGTCGACTCTTGACTTAAAGGGAATCATACACTTTTCTGTTTTACTGGGCAGTTTATCTGTGTGACGTCATAACTGAACGATAAACTGTGCAAGATGGCGGAGTTTACACAGGTTTTCACTCAGTTATTTTGACTGAGCAACAGGACCATTTTTGCAAAGTTAAAGAGAAAATTTACCTGAGATAGACGCAAACTGAAACATTAACTAGTACATAACCTGAACGTACTTCACAAACTATCGGGATACTCGGTGGCTTAGTGGTAGAGCGTTAACCTCTGGTGCTTGGTGCCCGTAGTTCGATACTAGCCAAGTAAGTTTGTGGACAACATCGTACGGTGGGTTTTCTCGGGATACTCCCGTTTCCTCCCACTTTTTCATTCCACGAATTCTTCCTTCATCATTCACTTGCCTTAACCATCATCCGTGGAACATAATCCTGGGACGTTAAACTGACAGATTTCATTTCGATTTCCCACATACTGTCAGTTCAATTCATCGTTCGGTTTTTTTAGAGCCGGTTTTTAGCACAACTTGTCTCTCTAGCAAAACTGAAAGAGTATGGATCCCTTAAAAGTGGGTTGAACTTATACTTTGGATAAATACAATCAATCCTATATAGAATAAGAGCATAGATTATTGGGTAATGTAGATGGCCAATTTAAGATAATAAAATTCTTTCTTTATTTGAACTTGAAATGGCAATGAACTAAAATAATCCTTTTAAGTCAAGCATTTTTATTTAACAAAATACTGGATTTTGTAGAATATTTGACATATAATGTAAAAAAACACAAATTGAAAATATAACATTCACCATAAAAAGCACATAAGATAATAAGATCAAATGCTTTATGTAAGTCTCGAATATTCTAACCTGGTAAATATACATCACATTGAAAATTTACTAATAGATATATAGCTCTTCAATTCTAAAGGTAACAATTAGATTTTTCACTCTAAATCAACACACACACTTTCTTTGAAAATTGCAATTGGTTTGATTTATTTACGAGTCCGCGAAACTTCGGACAGGATTGTAGGAGAAAACGAGTTCATTTTTCAACATGAAACGAGACTATTATCAATAAAACATTTTCAATATACACTGACCAGCTATGATTTGTTCGCAGGGAAGCAGTAATACGGTTTGGCATAGAAGCATAGAGGCCTTGGTAAGCGGCTGGAGATATGACGCACCATATCTGCACATATAAGTCACTTAATACTTGTAAATTCCGCAATGAGCTCGGATCTGAGGTTCAATGATATCCTAAACGTGTTCAATTGGATTAAGATCGGGTGCATTTGGAGGCCATTGCAGCAATTCAAATTCATTACTGTGCTTCTCGGACTACTACAGCACAACGTTGGCCTTGTGACAAGGAGCGTTGTTCTGTTGAAAGATGCCATTTTCAGCTGGAAATATGCCAGACATGAATGGATTTTTATGATCAGCAATGACTGCCGATAGCTAGGTGTTACAGTGTCCTCCACACACACTATTAGCCGATGGTTGACTATGTAAAGATTTTTCAAACCATAATGAAATCACCATTGTCCTGCTGTCATCCTGCTGTGTATGTCTCGAGAAGCTGCTCCCCTGGAAGACGATGGATTCTGATCCGCTATCGATTTAATGAAGACAATATTGTGATTCATCGGACCATGCAAAATTGTGTAATTGCTCGACAGTTCAATGACACGTATCAAAAGTGTACTTTTGTTGCTTAGCTAGAACCAATCTCTACAGCTACAAATAGACGGGAATAATGTGTATCCTCCATCGGCACGTACAGGATATAGATAATCATGGTTATATTCTTTGACAAACATTATTTAGTTGTGTACGAAGACCAAATCATCCGCCTCGTTTATTCTAAAGGACATATTCATGGGACGTTAAAGTAGAAAAAAAAAACATTTTCATTTTCGAAAGCAGTACAAAAAATCTGCATCGCTACACAGATTGCGGTTTTCCTGCTAGAATAGGAGCAATGCCAGGAAAGCCGTTTGTAGCCGGAATCTACGGTTTTTCCTTCTAAATGCGTTCGATTGTTTTGCCCGTGTAGAAAAGCCGCCTGTAGCCGGAATTTACGTCTTCCCTTTTAAATGCGCCTGATTGTTCTATCCATGTAGGGGAGTTACCTGTAGTCAGAATCTATGGCTTTTCCTTCTAAATGCGCCCGATTGTTCTTTCCATGTAGGAAAGTCGCCTGTAGCCGAAATCTGTTTTCCTTCTAAATGCGCTCGATTGTTCTCTCCATGCAGAAAAGTTGTCTGTAGCCGGAATTTACGACTTTTCCTCCTAAATGCGCTCGATTGTTTTCTCCATGTAGGGAAGTCATCTGTAGCCGGAATCTACGACTTTTCCTCCTAAATGCGCTCGATTGTTTTCTCCATGTAGGAAAGTCGTCTGTAGCCGAAATCTACGGCTTTTCCTCCTAAATGCGCTCGATTGTTGTCTCCTTGTAGGAAAGTCGTCTGTAGCCGGAAACTACAGCTTTCCTTTTAAATCCGGAATTTTTTTGTCTCTGTGTACGAGCATAACCGAACTCATCCGATTTGGATTAAACTTGGCATGGTGGTAGAGAGAGACCTTGGCCTGCTATGGGAGCTACTGGAATATTATGGTGTGGAGACCTTTGGTTCGTAAGTTATGGGTTCAGTATGCCACAGTGACGTTAGTCATACTTATCTAATAGAGGACATACGCCGTATTGACTTATTTACAAGGTGACTAGTTTGCTGTTTTTATTTGAAATATTTTTAGGACATAACCTTCGTTGGCAGATTCCTAGCAACGGCCCTGGCATGGCCTTGCTTTCCATATTCATAACGTGCAGCATCCTTATTACAAATGGTAAATGGCTCTGTGTTACATTGTGTTTTATTTATTATGTAACTTCCATTATAATAGCAAGGTGCAGGCCCGTATCCAGGGGGGTCTGGGGAGGTCGGGACCTCTCTAAATTTTGGCTGTCCCCCCTAAAATTTTCACGGTAGGCTTGCAAATTAACTATAATATGGTGATGAACTATAATATGGTTAGATCGCCCCCCCTAACTTCAGCCGCCCCCCTACATTTTTGGGCTGGCTACAGGCCTGGCAAGGTGACAATTTGTTTTTCATTCGTAAGTGTTAGATGTTAGAACATAGTCTCTTTTTCTTATTTTAATATAGAAATTATTGTAATTTTGAAGCTTAATGATAACGGTTTGCTGCAGAAGTAATTAGGTTGGAGGAATATAGCGCAGTGTTTATATATGTATTCTGTTCACGAAAATGTCTACATAAAATAACAAATCATGTATATTAAATATCAGAAATACCAGACGTAATGTGGCAACCATGGAGATGGCCCCCTAGAAAATTTTCTTCGGGTGTCACTGTGTATGTGGTAAATTTCGAGTTCAATATTTGTTTTCCAGGACAAAGGGAAACCGGTGGCTCAGTGGTAGAGCGCTCACCTCTGTTGCTTGCGGTCTCTGGTTCGATCCCCGGCCAAGTAAATTTGTGATAGACAACATCGTGTCCGTGGGTTTTCTCGGAGTACTTCCGTTTCCTCCCACTTTATCGTTCCATCAATTCTTTCACAGCTATGCAACTGCTCTACTTGTCGCCGGGGTAAGAACTCGCCTTAGCAACCCCCTGATCAACCAAACCAAAACGCTCCCCCAAATATTTGCTCAATTTTGCGCCCTCCTAATCAGGCGCCCAGGGCACAAGCCCCGTTTGGCCCCTCTAGTTACATCACTGTTCTTCCATCATCATTCACTTGCCTAAATCCTCCATCATTCACTTGCCTAAATCCTCCATCATTCACTTGCCTAAATCCTCTATCTCCCTTAGCATAACAGACATAATCGTGGGACGTTAAACTGAAAGATTTCATTTCATTTTCTTATCGGGGATCAAACCCAGGTCTACAGTGCAAGTGGCGCGTATTATAGCCACATAGCAACGAGAAAAATCCTCACAGTTATTAGCACAATTCCCCTGATACTTAAAAGAACATTCTCTAGACTACAAGATCTATGTATACAGTATTGTGGAACTAATATCTTAAAACGCGACAGGGGTAAAACAACTCCTTCTTCTGGATCCATTAAGAACGCGAACAGGGATTGCCTAAAAATAGACATCTGAAAACGAAGGTAAATGCCCTTCTATAGATTATCACTACGCGACAGGGTGATCTGTTACAGGTAATACCATAATGGAAGGTGTATCAGAACTAAAAGCTCGAATATATTTAACATGAGTAGGTGTACTAAAGGGAAGAACTTCATCTGCTTTGCCTTTCTCAATCAAAGACACACACACACACACACACACACACACACACACACACATTATATATATATATATATATATATATATATATATATATATATATATATATATATATATATATATATACATTCACACACAAACTTCAGAAAGAACTGGCTGTGCTTTAATGTAGGAACGGACTGAGCCGATCGATCAATGAAGCCTTGTACGATGCCTGCCCGGGATTTTGTTCCAGGAACAAGTTTCCTCTTATTTCCCGTCATCTCTCCCCACTACCTCCGCCGACGGCGACGCCAAAGAATAATACAACTAATACTAATAACAAAAAAATGTCTATAGAAAGGGAGAATAGAACACCATAGCAATTCTTTCTCTCTCTCTCTCTCTCTCTCTCCTCCCCAGCCCTATTAAGTTTCATTTACTATCTTGTTATACTAACTTGACGGCAAACTACGAGTTGATAGGTTGGACTAGCGTTTTGGGATCCGTTCAATCACGATTAGTGTTCAGTGGGTTCGTAAATGTGTGAAATTTAGACTAAAATTAAAATCTAAGTTTTCTGGTGTTACTATTCTGACGATTGGCAGGGCAATATACAGTCTGCTGGGTAGTATGTAACCAATAGAGTTGTGAAAACAATTTTTTCGGGAGGGGATAAGCTTTTTTTTTTAAAATCAAGTTTTCCTTTTTCGGGAGGAGGGAGAGGTCCAAGCCACATGAGCTTCCACTGGGATTGAACCAGGGACTCCCCCACGCCAAAGACGTGTACGCTAACCGTATAACCATAAGGAAGCTACATAATATTAATGTCTATACACGTCAACACGTAATCTAAATACGTTATCAGTTACTATGAATACAAATGAAATAGCTTACAATTAGAGTTGTGAAACGAGTTGATTTTGAGTTTAACGTCCCTTGCAGCAGCGAGGATACATGAGACGTGGACCTTAATGTGGAATCCAAACCACATGAGCTCCTCCGGGAATCGAACCAGAGTCTCCAAAGCCAAAGGCGCGTACACTAACATCTTAGCTACGAAGGAGCTCCTAGACTTGTGAAACGAATTTTGCTGAAGTTGCAGAAAAGTTGTTTAACAACCACAGCATGAGTGAAGAGAAATAACTTAGTTTGGGGCAAATTTATTGTCGACATTTATAATCACAAGTTTGTCCTCGTCATATGCATCATAAAAATGTGCAGAATACCACCCCTTCTCCACCTCCTGTCTACCAAAGATGTTTATTGACTTTGAAATAAAACTTTAAGAATAGTTCCTCTAAATCATAATAATTTGTTTTCAACTTTACAACTTCTGTATGGTTCTAGAAACGGCGACAGAAATATTCTCAAGTGGGAAGAGTTCGAGTCTTGGTTGCAACACACTCTCCTACACACTGGTAAAAGCAGATCTGTAAAGGTAAGGGCCGCATGACGTTATGCCATCTCCCACGCCTATCTTTGCCCATTGTAATATTTAGGAAGTGGAGGGACGCCATAAATATTTTCTGGAAGTAAGGGGTCGTCGTCCTCCCGCGTTCCCCACAAAGAAAGTTACTGATCTTCAAATGACCATTTGTTACTGATCTTGAAATGACCATTTGTTACTGGTCTTGAAATGACCATTTTTGAAGAAAAATATCCTCCCTTTATTCGACGGTCGAAAGAACATGGCAGTTCTAAGAAGTGCAACTTTAAATACAGACGAAGAGTTTAGCCAAGTGTGTTTCAGAAAGGTATTCACATACCACTTGTATCACATGACATTACTCCCAATTGGCACGCATCCCAACACAGAAATCTCTGTACAAAGTAAACGTTATTACGTGTGGATGACGCATGTGGTGTACGGAAGTGTTGATAACTATTTCACAACTGTCTACTTCCTACCGTGTCAGGTGATCTGGTATTAATATACAGTGAAAACAGTTCTCACGTTAAAATGTCAACAGTACATTGATATTTCGTGCTAGGAAATTTCTAACATGATGTTGGTATTCATTAATACTTCATTCAAGAAGTTAATGTTCAGATAAAAAAAATTACCTATACATGCTTTTTATGTCCTAGTAAAAGATAACATTTCTTTTCCCACTAATATACACATTTTTTTTTCTAGAAGACATGTTTTCAACAGAACTGCATTCGATATATGGTTAGTGTAGGAGCCTTCAATGCACCAGACTCCGTTTAAATTTCTGGCCAGAGCTTAAGTGGTGATGTTAAACTCTTAAGTTTGATATAGCTTCGGTGCTGAAAGAAACATTAAATTCCAATTCAATCAACTGTCTTTTCTCAGTAATTGAGTGTATATTTTTTTTTATCAGTGACAGTCATGATTTCCTTGAATGGCTTTTCCTTTCACTGACAGTTACATTTTCCTAGAACGAAATCTTTTTCAGATATCTGATAACATTTCTGTTCCCAGCAACAGGTACATTTTTCCTAGAATAGTATCTTTTCTTGATTAGTGATAACATTTCTTTCCCAAGTAACAGATCACTTTTCCTACAATGATATCTTTTCCCGAGAACTGATAAAATTTCCTTTACCAGCAACAGATACATTTATTCTAAAAAGATATAGTTTAATGATAACTGGTAACATTTCTTTCCCATGCAAAAGATATATTTTTCTAGAATGATATGTTTTCCCGATAACCGATAACATTTCTTTGTCAAGTAACAGGTACACTTTCCTTACAATGACATGTTTTTTTTTTCTAGAACTGCTAAAATTTCCTTTTCCAGTAATAGGTACATTTTTCTAGAATGATATCTGTTCCCGATAACTGATAACTTTCTTTCCCAAGTAAAATATATTTTTTTTTCTAGAATGATATCTTTTCTTGATAACTGATAAATTTCTTTCCCAAGTAATATCTGCACTTTTCCTAGAATGACATTTTCCCGAAAACTGACAGAATTTCCTTCCCCAGCAACAGGTGCCTTGTTTCTGGAATGTCTTTCCCCGATAACTGAAACATTTTTTCCCAAGTAAAAGATAAATTTTTCCTGCAATGATGTCTTTTCCCAAGAACTGATAAAACCCTTTCCCAGTGACTGACATTTTTTTCTAGAATGGCAGGTTTTCCCGATAGCTTGTGTGGCTGACATTAAGCTCGAACTTCACGTCTGATATAGCCTCAGTGCAAAAAGGAACATTAAATCCCAATTCAATCAACTATCTTTTCTTAGTAATTGAGAATATTTTTATTTTTATTTTTTCTCGGCGACAGTCATACTTTCCCTGAACGGTGTTGCCTTTCAGTGACAGTTGCACTTTCTTAGAACGAGATCTTTTTCTGGTACCTAGTAACATTTCTTTTCCCAGCAACAGGTAAATTTTTCTTAGAATGATATTTTTTCCTGACAACTGATAACATTTCTTTCCCAGGTAAAAGACACATTTTTCCAAGAATGATATCTTTTCCGATAACTGATAACATTTCTTTCACAAGTAAGAGGTGGACACTCGATCGGAAAGATGTAACAGCTTCCTCAGGCAGGCCATCCTATGTGGATTTTTCCCTGGGTTTTCCTCATTCACACCAGGCAAATGTCGGGATGGTACCTTACATAATCGTCCCAGGCCAATTTCTTTCTTTCCCATTTCTTTCTTCCTTTCCAATTCCCTGGGCAGTGTGATCACCGCCCTTCATATACGTTACGGGCTAACATGGCCATATATACTGAAAGCCCAGAAATCTAATCCCAAATCCCCGATAACAGGTACACTTTTCTTGGAATGACATATTTTCCCGAGAATCAATAACATTTCCTTTCCCAGCAACAAATGCATTTTACCTAGAATGATATCTTTCCTCGATAAGTGATAACATTTCTTTCCCAAGTAAAAGATATATTTTCCTAGAATTATGTCTTTTTTCCAATAACATTTTCTTTCTCAAGTAATAGGTACGCTTTCCCTAGAATAATATCTTTTACCGAGAACTGATAACATTTCCTGTCCTAGTGACTGATAACTTTTTTCTAGAATGGCAGGTTTTCCCTGACATTTCTTTTCAATGTAAGAGGAACATTTTTCTAGAGTGGTCTCGTTTCCTAAGAACTGATAACATTTCTGTCCCAAGTAACAGGTGTACTTTTCTTAGAATGTTATTTTTTCCCGAGAACTGATACAATTTTCTTTCCCAGTGACTGATATTTCTTTTTTTTTTAGAATGGCAGGTTTTCCCGATATCTGACACTTTTTCAAAGTAAGAGGTGCTGGAGTGATATCTTTTTCCGAGAACTGAGAAAATTTCTTTTCTCAGTAACTGATAATTTCCTTGAATGATATCTATCCTCGATAAGAGGTAACATTTCTTTTTCCAATAACTGATGTATTCTTCCCGAGTAACTGATACAGTTTTCATAGAAGTTGATAGTATATCTTCTTTCTAGATCTGATAACGGGTTTTCCCCAGCAATCGATATCTTTTTTCCCTAACAGTCAATAGCATATCTACGGCCTGCAACTTATAAAGTTTCTATCCCACTGACCAACACATTTTTCTAGAAATCGAAAACACATTTTCTCGGGAACTGGTAACGTTTGCTCTTCTAGTAACCGAGATAATCTTCCTAGAAGCCAATACACATCTTCTCCCTATTTCTGATTTTCTTTCTTTCATAGCAACCAAGATCCCCCCCCCCCCTTCTAGTACCACCACCACCACCAGAAGTCGATAGCATATCTACTCGCGGCAGCTAATCAAGTTTCTTTCACGGTAACCAAAACATTTTTTCTAGAAGTGTCCAACATATCTTTTTCTTGATAACTGATAACATTTCTGTCTCCGTAACCAATACATTAAAAAAGAACCGATAACACATTTCCTAGCAACTGATAACATTTATTCTTGTCCTGATTCCGGATTTATTTTTCCAGTAACTTATTCGTTTTCTAATCCATGTGAAAGAGTTATCACTCATTGATCGTGAAATGAGAAGTTATCATAAAAGTATTCTTATCATACTCTAAGATGACTTATCACAAATCAAAATGCTTTATAGATAATCTTCCGCAATGTATATTTTCCTTTGGGTGTAGGAACTACTATACGAGTCTATTTTCTATCAGGAGGTTCCGTGCTCGAATCTCGTGGCCTGCAATCCGGACTGAGTTGTTTCTAGAGTTTTGGCTCAGTCATATCAAGAAAATGTTACAATAGTAAACTTACACAAAAATCCTGGCCTACTTTTTTCAAGAATTCTTTCGAAAATGTTCTACTATTAACTTTTTCAGTATGAAAATTGGCTAGTTTATTAGAAACTTTATTAATAAATGAACGAATGAATTAACACTATTAATAGCAGTGCCGAAGAGAATTCTTTACTCTTAATAAAACTTAATAAATGGACTAATCCAATTTCTTTTCACAAGAGATATAATGTATTTTTCATAATAACCGATAGCATTTTTTCTCCAAGTAACTTATATTAAACTAACATTTTCCTCCAGAAACATAACATTTCTTTTCCCCCATATTGATAACATCCTTTTTTCCGTGTACCTTTCATTTCTATTGCCAACAAGCTAGAACCCTGATGTATCCCGAACAATATTAATTTCCCCTGATTATTCTATATAATTTGTTGTCTCATTATCTCGTAACATTTGTTTTCCCAATAAGCAACAAAACTTATTTTTCTTGTCTCCGATAATATTGTTTGCATAATAACCAATAGCATTTCTTCTGTCAATAAAGTTCTACATCTTTTCCAGTCTTTATTTTCCACAAAAGATTTATCTCTTAACCTTTTTGGGATTTTGTGATGTTTAGGGTAAATTTTAGACTTTCAGTCAAGCAGTTACAGCATCATCGCTATTTATCCTAGGATTCTCGTTCGTACCTCATTTTCTTCAGAATAAAGCAACCTTCCAAACAGTACCATTCCCATGTCCATATCATATACCTGAAAAGGGAAATTCGAGGAAAATGGGGAGTTTTTCTAAAAAAAAGTCCCCTTTTTCAAAAGTGTAAACCCTTTTGGACCGGCCTTATGTTAACGTAAAGATCTCAAAATTACTTGAAAAATACTAAGTGATGTACGCAATGGGAGTACAAAATATCAATCTGATATCTTCTTGGATCCCATAAAACCATTCAGACAGCATTTGCGAGATATCAAAATAAACCTTTTGCGTTGTACTTTTGAAGGCCAAACAGATGACGTCATGACCCCCACCAACTTGACGAGCTTCTTCTCAAAACAAATGTGACCTGTTTCCCAATGCATGTACGACTGAGCAATAAAAATACAGCAGTAATACTGTAGCTCTTAAAGAAGCGTTTTAAAACAATACACACGTATAATCTCTCTCTCTCTCTTTCCCTATATATATATATATATATATATATATATATATATATATATATATGTGTGTGTGTGTATGTGTGTGTGTGTAATTTGATAAAAGCGGTGATGCTTATTTTATTTAACATTTCCACCCGTCCACTGCCATTTATATTAGGTTCACACAGCGGGGCTTAAATAAGATTGTACGTTAGTATGCACGTTACGTCACGTGATAACTAACGAAAGCATATTTTTCAATTGTTTTATGCAATAAATATCTAATGCGATTATCTTGTCTATGGTCATTAATGGAATCGATCTATTAACATCTTGACGGGGCACGATCATTTTAATGGTGGCTATTCAGATTTCAATTAAATTTATAGCATCCTTAGCTTTTATGTAACCTGCACAACAGGAAATAAATTTAGGTTGCCTATAATACGAGGATATGACTCGCGTGATACTTTTGACTGTTTCTGCAGAGTTAGTTTTCTTATAACATTTTTTCCCCAATAAGCGAGATAACATGTTATTTAAAAAATAACATTTCTTTTCCCAATAAGCCAGATAATTTATGTTATTTGAAACCAATAACATTTCTTTTCCCAATAAGCGAGACAATTTATGTTTCTTGAAACCAATAAAATTTCTTTTCCCAATAAGCCAGATAATTTATGTTATTTAAAACCATTAATATTTCTTTTCCCAATAAGCCAGATAATTTATGTTATTTAAAACCATTAATATTTATTTTCCCAATACGTGATATAATTTATGTTATTTAAAACCATTAATATTTATTTTCCCAATACGTGATATAATTTATGTTATTTAAAACCATTAATATTTATTTTCCCAATACGTGAGATAATTTATGTTATTTAAAACCATTAATATTTGTTTTCCCAATAAGCGAGATAATTTACGTTATTTGAAACCAAAATAACATTTCTTTTCCCAATAAGAGAGATAATTTATATAATTTAAAACCAATAACATTTCTTCTCCCAATAAGCAAGATAATTTGTTATTTAAAAGCAATAACATTTTTTTGAATAACCAACGACCTTATTTTTACCGGTAACCAATATAATTTCTTTCCCCAATAATCTATAATATTAACTTCATGAAAACCAGTAACTTTTAAAAAAGAAATATATATTGATAAGTACAATTCTTGTTCAAAACATTCTGGCCATCGACTGCTTTCTAAAGAAAACTATACTCTTATTCACAAACGGAAACTTGTCTTTTGAAGATCTTTATTTCAGACAAACTGAATATGACCCTTTCAAGAAATATGAGTGATGAAGGTTTTTCTTAGAGGAACAAGTCAATACATTCCAATACTTATAACAAAAGGACACTTCGGAAGCACAGTGACTCAGTGGCACAATGCTTACCTCTGGTGCGTGGGGTCCCTGGTTCGATCCCGGGACTAGTAAGTTTCAGGGGCGATCCAGGACCGACTTCTGGGGGGGCGGTGGGTTGTATACTGCTACTTTTAAGGGCTCCAAACTTTGGGATGGGTTTTATTTATATATATAAAATAAGAAAGTTTCCTCTTCTGGGGGGTAGGGCGATTGCCCCGATCACCCCTGGTAAGTTTTGTGGTGGACAACATCATGCCCCTGCGTTTTCTCGAGAAACTCCCGTTTCCTCCCACTTTCTCATTCCACCAATTTTTCCATCATCATTCACTTACTTTAATCATCGTCTCCCTTAGTTTAAAGGGCATAATTGTGGGACGTTAAATTCAACGCTTTCGTTACTTTTCAAAAAGGCACTTCATTCAAATCATCAAAATAATGCATTAATGATTAATCAGCAAGTTATATTTGTTATTGTTGTTAAAGTTTAACGTCCCTTTCAACATCATGGC
Source organism: Thermobia domestica (assembly GCF_964235325.1). Classification (NCBI taxonomy): domain Eukaryota; kingdom Metazoa; phylum Arthropoda; class Insecta; order Zygentoma; family Lepismatidae; genus Thermobia; species Thermobia domestica. Next base: position 22,842,977 of record NC_137469.1, on the reverse strand, counting down.
TGTATGAAATGTGAGCCTAAAGTCTAACATTAGATTCGAAACACATGATCCCTCACTGGAAATCGAACCCAACCCAGGTCTACCGGGAAAGAGCTTCAGAAGCTAATGGGAAATTAATGTTGTGCAGTGTTTCTTCCAGGCCAGCCCCCACCCCACCCCGAAGCTCTGAGAGTTCCCCTCTTCCCCCCGGAGGAAACCAAAATAATACGTCAACATAATGTATAATATAATAATAAATAGAATAGTATCAGCAGTGCTCCTCCCCGGAATACCAAGTGTACCCCCCCGCAACCTTGTTTTTGAAAGAAACTCTGATATTATGCTATAACAAACTTAGAATTCAACGCTGCTGATAATGAAACTTCTATCCTGGAGTTAAAGAAAACAACTTATTAAACATTTTTAAATATTTAAACTTTCGACACAGGCGGAAAACACACTTTCGGAGAGCTCGATAAACACTGAAAGCAATTTAAACACGACAGAATTGGCTGAACAAAATTTCCCAGAATGCACTTGTTGTCCACGAACATAAATTTCTACAACATGCAGAAATTTGTAGCGATTGGAAGAGAAGAAAAAAAAATCCACCAGAAGCTAATTACGAAAATTCAAAGTTGATTCAATGTTGCGTGAAACTGAAAACGAAAAATTGTTGACATGTGTGTTTCTGAAACATGGTGAGGTGAGGAGGAGGGATACAACGATGTTAAATTGTTTTTTCGTTCCTATTTAACTCTGAAAATAGACTATTGTCACTCGGCTGGATAGACGTTTAACCGACAGATGACACTAGTGTCCCGATTGACGTCATTGAGAGAACATGAAGCGTAGAAGGGGGGTGAATGAGATTCCAGTTTGAGAAGTGAGTTTACACGAGATACATCACACACATATATATATACAATCCTATAATTACATATTCATTGGAATGTTTTGTGCTACACGACGTCTTTCAGAAGATATCCTTATCTATAACCGAAAATCTCGTGTGTTATGTGTGTGGGCCATTCAATGACATAAAGAAAGATTGCTGATTTACATAAGGTCACCAAGGAGTACTCCCGAATAGTGTGACTTCAAATAACATCTATTCGAAAGCACACACACACATAGTTTCTAAGTGTGTTATGCCGTGTCACCTATTGAGAAACATCACTTTGAACTGATCAAAGAAGATGATGAACCATGTTTTACGTTGTTCAAATAATAATAACAATAATAATAAAAAAATACAGGTCTCTTCCTTAGAAAGATAACCTTTAGACTTGATCCTGAACACAATAGTTAAATGTTTCTCGAGTATTCTTTTTACAGTTCATTGCATACTTGCTTCAAAACAGTTTATTTGTGCATTAATCACTGGATTTCAGCTCACCAACAGGGTGTTCCAAAAGGAACAATATATAAGCTCTTATCTAGAAATTCTGTTCTCTAACACATTCTATTGAAAATACTGCAAACTATTAGCAAACATTTCGTATTTAATTTTATTATTCTAGAGAATACGGTAATTAAATTTATTCTGAATGTAGACGTTATTTTTTTTAAACGTAACATTTCTAAACATATGGCAATATATTACTAATAATTTCCGTCAACTAGTGAAAATTAGTAATGTACTTTAAGCCCAATTATGAAATGGGAAAATAAAAGCGAAATTTCAAATTTGCAAATATCGATTTCACACATACAGTACATTCCCTTTGATTATTTGAAACAAAAATCTTAGATATACATAGTGTCTATATTATCATAACCATTATAAAGAAAAACTCCGTTCTGCATATACAGGGTGTTTCAAAACAACACCGATACATTTTGGAGGTGATTCCTAACACCAAGATAAGACAAGAAGTATATAACAACCTGGGTGCACAAATGCTTCCTTTCGGAGTTATAGGCTGCTAAAAACATGAAAAAATGAACTTTAAAGGTCGATAACTCCAATACTATGGGACCTACCGTAGTCGGGCCAAGACTTCACTTTGGAAATAATAAGTGCTCTATCCAAAAATAGATGTTTCAGAATCCTGCAGTAGTCACACAACAATTTTTTATAAAGGGAGTTTGCTACTGGCATATAATTTGAAGTACTCGCCAACTACCTCTTTAAAAATTGTTGCGGAAGTACCGCCGGATTTTGAAACATGGCTATTTGGATAGGACACATACTAGTTCCTAAGTGAAGTCTTGACCCGACTACGGTACGTTCCACAGTATTGGAGCTATGCGCCTTTAAACTTAATTTTTTCATGTCTTCGGCAGCCTGTAACTTTGAAATGATGGATTTTTGTACCCAGGTTAGTCTATATATATATATATATATATATATATATATATATATATATATATATATATATATATATATATATATATATATATATATATATTACTTTTCTTGATGTCAGCAATCACCTCCGAAACGTTGTGGGTGTTGTTTTGAAATACACTCTATATGACAGAATAATAATTTTTCAAAATTAAAAGAAAATGTAAAATTTTAATTTTCAACGTTAGAAAGTCTAAGAGAAATTAACCCTAATGTCTATATAACTTCATTTATATTTAACTTACAACAGGAAATAACCATAAACATGTTCAATATTTATGTTGTATATATAGTACGGAGAAAAACCATAAATAGTAGCTGATAGAATTTAAAATAAAAGAAATTTTATGTGACGCAGTTTGTAACACACGAAACAATTTGTAAGAAACAGAATGAATACAAAAAATATATTAAAATGCACCAGGAAAAAATTCGAGAACAAATTAATGAAATAAATTATTGATAAAATTACTTGACAGAACAAATATAAGTCAATAAAATGATGAACAAGAAAAATACGATATATTACGGGAAGAATAATGTAACATACTACAGTAATTGAAAATTCATTACAAATTAACAAGTAAAATAATTCAAGCAATAGAAGTAATAAATAAAACCATTTAGAAATGGAAACCATTTAGAAAGGACAGAATTATCATGAGATATCATAAATTGAAAAATATTGACAAATATTTAAAGGATTTTTAAAAAGTAAGCTCTAAAGTTATAATGAACGAAACAAATTGTAATGGAAACTAATAAATATACGGAACAATTTATGGAACAATACCCAGTAATTATACATCGAACAAATTACAAGCGACAGAAATAAAACAGAGGAAATTAAAATTTACTGGTCTAAGATAGGAAACGATAAAATCGTAATGCGAAATACAGGGTGACTTTTAATTAGGTGTATGATGTTTGACTGACTGTAGTATTTGCAATTCTGGACAAAAAGTTTCGGTATGGCAACACTGTGTAGAATGAGAGTGAGGATAACGGTCATTGGAGGATAACGGTTCACTGCACGAGATGGAGCGCCGCCACACTATGCCATACCAATACGAGAGTAGCTGAACGGAACCATTTCTCAACCGCTGGATCGGTCGACGTGGGTTTTTTGGAGTGGCCAGCTCGATCTCCTGATTTGAAACCCATCTCTCTTTTTCTTATGGTGTAATTTAAAAGACAAAGTGCGTCAACATTACAAACCCAATTTGGCAAAACTGCGGGAAGCTATCACATAAGAGTTTCACAGGATACCAGTACGGGTCTGTCAAGCTGCTTGTGACAACGTTGAACTTCGTCTCCAGGTATGTATCGATTTAGATGGTACATTGTTAGACCATGCCATGGAGAACAGAAATTAAAATTCTTGTAAGGACAGGTATGAGAGTAATATGTTTATGTTGAATTTTATGTTCAAGTTATGTTACTAGTTTCTTTACCGCAGTCTTTATGTTCAAGTTATGTTACTAGTTTCTTTACCACAGTCTTTATGTTCAAGTTATGTTACTAGTTTCTTTACCGCAGTCTTTGTGTTCAAGTTATGTTACTAGTTTCTTTACCACAGTCTTTATGTTCAAGTTATGTTACTAGTTTCTTTACCGCAGTCTTTGTGTTCAAGTTATGTTACTAGTTTCTTTCTTTACTGCAGTCTTTATGTTCAATTTTATGTTACTAGTTTCTTTACCGCAGTCTTTATGTTCAAGTTATGTTACTAGTTTCTTTACCACAGTCTTTATGTTCAAATTATGTTGCTAGTTTCTTTACCGCAGTCTTTATGTTTAAGTTATGTTACTAGTTTCTTTACCTCAGTCTTTATGTTCAATTTTATGTTGCTAGTTTCTTTACCGCAGTCTTTAAACCATCATATACACAATTATGGGTCACCCTGTAAATAAGTTTGGAGTCATAATACCATAATTTTGACTTAGCAGTAGTCTTGTTAATAGACTATTTCTAAGAAGTTTCTCTACATCTACAAAAAACACGATGCAGCTACCAAACTATATAGGTATTAAATAATCGTACACACACACACATTTAATTGTAAGACTAAAGTGCAGATTAAACTATAAGGTGCGTAGAAAACTCCACAGCATAAACACAGCATTCAAATGCGCTAAACTGAAAAGGAATGTAAAAAAAAAAGTGCAATCTTCTCATTAGTTATTTTGTGTCCTTGTGCTAGAAAAGGATTTAGTAATATGTTCGTGGCTAAACTTCAATTTAGGGGTTACAATTTATGAACAACTTCATATCATCTCGCCAAATAACTACCCTAGTATACGCGAATGATTCTATTGTACGATAAAATAGATAAAACAAAAGAAAAATCTTCGTTGATAAATAATTATAAAAAAGTTTTCATTAAAAATGGATTGCGTAACCCCCAAAAAGAGTTATAAATCATACAGAGCTCTACGTTCAATTTCTATCCAAAACGTGAAAAATATATATATATATATATATATATATATATATATATATATATATATATATATATATATATATATATATATATATATATATTATTTTCTGTGCATTAACGTTCATGAAAATATGAAGGTTCTGTACGTACCCGTAAATTACAAAACAAACAAACAAACAAAAGAAAGATCGTTTCATTGATACAGGTTCTATCTTAGAACAGAATGATATGTAAATTGTGCAGAACCGGCTTAAGAGTCTTCATCCCGGCGAAATTAAAATACCGCTAATTTTACAATAATTATGTGATATCTTCAAATAGATAAAAGATAATCGAAATGTGGAACAAGAGCGCCCTAGACAATATTATTTTACATGAGAAACCGTTATCACGACTCACTTATCTGCTTTCGATTTCGAGCCATTTTGAAAATCGGCATTTATTTTCGCGTTTCTAAACAGCTGAAAACGGAAAGCCACTAGGTGACTTGTGACAACGGTACCTCACGCAAAATACTATTGTCTAGGGCGCTCTTGTTCCATATTTCAATTATCTGTTATCTATTTGAAGATATCACATAATTACTGTAAAATTAGCGGTATTTTAATTTCGCCGGGATGAAGACTCTTAACCCATCTAGAGGTCCGGGGCTAAATAATATTTGGTCCCTACTGACTTCACCTAATACTTTTTTGCGAAAGTACAGTAGACAAGGGAATATGTTTCACATTTTTATCATATTTTATTTTATGATGATGGTTGTATCTTTATTATTCTTTTTAGATGGCCAGTTGAGGTTTTGATCAGAGTGGATGCCCCTGTCCACCTGGAGGCCCGGGGCTACAGCCCCCCTATGCCCTCACCTTAATCCGATCCTGAAATTATGCTGTATGAAACACATAACTTAATACAATTGCTCCTTGAGCGCTGCATCGCGACTTGTACAAGAGACGAAATAGAGGTTTACGAAATCGACTGTCCTTCGCCTCCGAGACCTTGGAGACAACCTAAGCAAGCAGTTGCTCGGTAGTTGACTTACAGCACCATCAACTTTGGCGGATAGACCGCGCTGCAACGTACAGTCGCTTCACAATAAAATGTATGACATTACTTTCCGAACAGACCTTGTATCTATCTATCTATCTATCTATCTATCTATCTATATATATATATATATATATATATATATATATATATATATATATATATATATATATATAGATATAGGGTGTTTCAAAACAATACCGAAAAGGTTTGAGAGGTGATTCCTGACACCAAGATAAGACAAATCTGGGTGAATAAATGCTTTCTTTCGAAGTTATACGCTGCCGAGAACATGAAAAAAAAATGTGCTTTAAAAGTTCCATAGCTCCAAAACTATGGGATCAATCGTCATGTATCACGATTGTTTCATTCAATAGACAGAGGACACTTTTCTATGAAGGCTTTTCAACATGTTTTCTCACAAAGGGGATTTTCCTTTTGCAATCTATATGACCACTGGCAATTTCAATCTTGGCCATTCCCGCCAGCGTTTTCATTTTCGAGACACGAGACGAGACGAGACATTTCACGAGACGTCCCGTCTCGTCTCGTTTTCGAGACGGGACAAGTAGTCTGTTTCGTCTCGTGTCTCGTCTAAAAGGGTTCTGCCTCGTCTCGTTTACGACACGAGACGAGACACGAGAAATGTCTCGTCTCGTGGCAACACTAGCTGCGTGGGATCCCTGGTTCGATCTCCGGCCAAGTAAGTTTGTGGTGGACAACATCGTGTCTGTGGGTTTTCTCGGGGTTCTCCCGTTTCTTCCCACTTTTTTATTCCACTAATTCTTCCATCATCATTTAATTCCTTTAATTTATTGTCTCGTTTAACCTAAAGGGCATAATCGTGGGACAGTAAACTGAAATATTTCATTTATTTATCTTTTTATAGCAAGCATGTCTTTCCCATTGGTCTATTCGTGACTTCGACAAATATTGGTCTATTCGTGACTTTGGCGCTAAAGTCTTCATTAAACAGTTCAATCATTTAAAACAATCTAGAATTTGAGAAATCTTTCATTGGAGCACATATAAAATGTCAAAAAATTGATTTTATATACCACCTAAATTGACTGATGGATTTCTATTTATGTATATAATTAGAATTATAATATTACAGTTTAAAACAGAATCTAAACTACATCAGGTCGTTCGGTGCACTCCCACTGGTAACTGCATTCAGGATCTCGTTCACTAGACTTGTGCTATATCCACAAGATCACTGAGGAAGTTTGTATAAGCCAAAATTGGTGTTAGTATTATATTATCCTCCGATCTACTTCTTGGCCTACCCAAAAGTCTTTTTTCCTATCATCTTTTCCTATTTTAGCACATGCAAAAATCTCTTTTCCGAACATCAATTTTATATTATCGTTTCACCACTTTTTTTCTTTTTTTGGCTTATTCAAGGGTCCACTTCCCTAAGATAAATTTTAATTATTGTCCGCCATCTTTCCTTGCCAATTCAACTGCCTCCTACCGATAAGTTTCAGAACTAAAATTCCATGTAACTTCTACATACTTCCCTTGCAAGTGCACTTTCACACCCTAATCAGACATCTCAATCTTACTAATATAAGATATTCGGTTGATTTGTTGACTGATTTAGATACCGTTTCCTTCCTTTTTAACACCAAGGGTATATGAGAAATGGACCTACAGCTTAATGTGGGATCTGAAGTCTCCCAGCGGGAATCGATCTCGGGTCTCACTAACCATATACATGAGTGATCTCTAGGGTCGCGGTGGCTCAGCAGTAGTGTGCTATCATCTTGTGTGCCAGATCCATAGCTGGCTTAAACTCCCGCCAAGCGGGCTCTGTGGTGAGCAAGAACCATGTGAGTGAGTTTATTCGGTGTTCTCTAGTTTCCTCTTACTTTCTTCGTTCATTATCATCATCATCGTGTTCCAGTTTCGAAGCATAATCATTTTTTTTTTAAAAAAAAAAGAAGCGTTAACTCGATCACAATATTCGGTTCTGTCCACCTTGTTGTGACATTTAAGACTGAATGACATTTAAAAAAGTTCATATTTTCACAATATTGGAAAATGCACAGAAAAGCTACTAAAAAGGGCCTGGTAATATAATTTTAGTGCGCATAACCGGATATAAAAGCATGCCAGAATATTAATAAAAAAATTATATATTTATTTTACTAAAGTGAATGCATTCGTGTTGTCTATGGATCTAATCTAAAGAAAATATATGCAATTCATCAGTGTTTCACTTTCTCAAAGCGAATTTGCACTAACCTTAAAGCTTCTGAACCTCCAACATGTGTTCTGCGTGGAAAAAGTAACAACATTTATTACGATTGAAAAAGAAGAAGAAAACAAAGAGAAATAGTAATAAGAAGAGAAAGTTACAATAAAATACATGTACACACACAAAAAAGTTATTTACAAAACATTAACTACAACATTTTTAAATTTATATACAGAGTGTTTCAAAACAACACCGACAACTTTGGGAAGGCGATTCCTGACACCAAGATAAGACAAAAAGTATAGACCAATCTGGGTGCACAGATGCTTCCTTTCAAAGCTACAGGCTGCCGAAAACATGAAAAAAATGAACTTTAAAGGTCCATAACTCCAATATTGTGGAACCTACCGTAGTCGGGTCAAGACTTCACTTAGGAACTTATATGTCCCCTATCCAAATACTCCTGTTCCAGAATCCTGCGGTACTTCCGCAACAATTTTTATAGAGGTAGTTGGTGAGTATTTCAAATTATATGTCCGTAGCCAAACTCTCTCTATAAAAATTATCGCGTGAGTACCTTAGGATTCTGAAACATGGATTTTTGGATAGGGTACATATTATTTCCTAAGTGAAATCTTGACTCGACTACGGTAGGTCCCATAATTTTGGAGCTATTGGCCTTTAACGTTTATTTTTCCAGTTTTATTTTCGGAAGCCTGTAACTCCGAAATGAAGCATTTGTGCATCCAGGTTGTTCTACACTTTTTGTCTTATCTTGGTGTGAGGAATCACCCCCCAAACGTTCTCGGTGTTGTTTTGAAACACTCTGTAATTATTGAAATATATTTACAGCAGCTTGTAACTACTAACATTTACGCAGACCTACTTGAATTATGCACAGTACAACAGTAACAGCGAAGTAAGATTGAAATAATACAGCGCTAACGTATAAGTTCTTACTTATTTTTTTAAAGAAATACGAAAGAACTAATTTACATTAAATTTCTACTATACTACAGCCCATGCATTAGGCTACCTATATTACATCGAAACAATATGTACCAATCGAATGCTGTTTCTTTAAATCAGTTATATCAATGCATTTTATTGTAAATTAATATGGGTTACCCGAAAACAACACCGACAATCTTCAGAAAATGATTTCTCACATAAAAGACTAGCATATATATATATAAAAAAAATGAAATGAAATCTTTGAGTTTTACGTCCCACGATTATGCCGGTTGGCTAAAGGAGACGGTGATGATGAGAGATGAGTGAAATAATGAAGAAAGTGGGAGGAAACGGGAGAACCCCGAGAAAACCCACAAGCACGGTGTTTGTCCACCACAACATATATAAAAGAAGAAGCCCTGGTGACTGAGTAGTCAACGACCAGGCCAAACCGCTTAAGAGGCCCCATTACGGCGAAATTAAAATACCGCTAATTTTGCAGTAATTATGTGATATCTGTAAATAGATAAAAGATAATCGAAATGTGGAACAAGAGCTCGCTAGACAATATTATTTTACATGAGATACCATTATCACAACTCTCACTTATCTACTTTCGATTTCCAGCCATTTAGAAAATCGGCATTTATTTTCGCGTTTCTTAAATGGCTGCAAACGAAAAGCTACTAGGTGACTCGTGATAACCCTACCTCATTCAGAATGATATTGTCTAGGGCGCTCTTGTTCCACATTTCGATTATCTTTAATCTATTTGAAGATATCACATAATTACTGTAAAATTAGCGGTATTTTAATTTCGCAGTGATTAGGTCTCTTAAGCAAGAAACTGCACACGTAGGTAGTACAGACGCGTGCCCAGAATCTTTGTTGGGAAAGGTTCAAGCTTTACAGGGAAGTCCAACATTAGAAGCCACTACATCTATGTAGTATTGAACAGGTATTACTTGGCACCCGAAAAGACGATAAGTAATTGTAAAATATTTCCACCTACATTTTCAGGGGAAAAATGTTAGAACTAGATTGTTTTAATTAGAGATGAAGTTTAGGATCAAATTTTCATGCTACAACAACCATTTCCCTGTTAAACAAGTATAATTTTATTGAGAAACTGTACAAATATATGTTGAGTAATGAAGCTTTTTTGTGGGGTTCAGGACAGGTCCGTATCCAGTGGGTCTAGGGGACCGCCCCTCCTAAATTTTTACTGCCCCCCCTGTAAAATTTTCACAATAGACTTGCAAATGAACTATAATATGGGATGAACTATAATATTTTTTGGATCGGCCCTTCCTAACTTTCACCAGCCCCCCCCTACATTTTTGAGCTGGCTACGGGCTTGGTTCCGGACTCGGTTGACCTTTCGTGGGTGCGCCCCTGAGACAGTACAGAGGATTTGTGACGCAAAATACCCCATTAATTTGTACGGTATTTCTACAAATGGACAAAATTAATTTATCGAAGTGGAATCATAGTGAGATATCTTTAGGACGAAGTCAAAGTTGGCAAAAAATTCTTTATTTATTCTGACCCGAAAATCGATGGGACGGCCCTGTTTATTATTGTCAAATATTATTAAGTTTTAAGAGTGATGTAAGTCACATTTTCTTTGTCTTCTATAATTTAACGTAAAATGCACTGTGATAAATTCGGAAACAAAACAATTGTTTCATTTATCAACAGAAATTTCATTGCAATCTGTTAGGAGATTAACTTATGTCAATCTGGTTTCTGTGACTTTCTTTATGAAACAGTGACTTACACCACTCCAAATTTAACCTATCTATATAAAGAGAAATGCCTAGGAAATGTACAACGTTTTTGCTATTACATTATTATTAAGCACAGAACAAATTAGAAATAATTCAAGGAACGTAAATAATGCATTTAGTTTCTCATTATTTTTGACGGAGCGAGGTGGCTCTGTGGTACAGCATTCACCTCTGATGCGAGGTGTCTTTGCTTGGATCCCTGGCCATGATAATTTTTAGTAGAAACATTTGTGGATCTAGCCCGGGGCCAGGGGCCTAGTCCCCGAGGTTTTTCAATGACAAGAATAATTTTTGGTATTAATTATATATGTTAGAAAGTTTAGAGTAAACTCATGATATATCTGTCATAGTCTGGGTTCTGGTTGGACCCCCTTGGTGTTCACCTTCTAGATCCGCCACTGAGCGAACAACATTCCAATCTCTGAGTTTTCTCGAGGTTCTCCTGTTTCCTTTCACATTCTCCTTCCACCAAATCTTTCACAATCATTTTCGTTAATGACCTGTCTCCTTGAAACTAAAGGTGATAATCGCGATACGTAAAACTAGAGATTTCATTTCATTACTTTTTTTTTTTTTTTGAAAAGAAAGAAAATAGATTGAACTATTTTAACTGCAAAAGATTATTATTTTTATTTAATTATCTTGTCTATTTTTCTTTATGCTTTACGGTAAGAACACACAACATCGGTTGATTCTGGTTTCATTTCAATTAGGGAGTGAAATTCCTTTGTTTGCTAAGGACATAAATCTCCCTCCCTGCCCCGCAAAAAAAAAAAGTGTACACACACACGAAAAAAAGAACCTGATTTATTTAGCTCGTTCTCTTAGCCAAAAACAAGCAGTTAGACAAAAGTGGTAAATCTATGAAAGGGAGCCGCAAAGTTAGGTCTCACTTTTATTTCTCTTATTTGTTTTTTCTCTAGTGTTTTCTGCACCAGTTCGAGACAGTCTCTCCACGTGCCGCAGGAGTTGAAAACGAAAAGACGGCAAAAAAGGGTCTCCAGGAACCAGGAATCGTTTCCAACTCCCAAGTTATAAAATTTACCATAATGGGAAGAACAAGCGAGTTTTCGTTTTACGTGCATTGTGCAGCTATGGCCGTCTTTCAAGCTATCAGGTATTTAATATTGAAAATGGAAGCAAGTTTGTACATAGACACAATATGATGATAACGAAAGAATTTTTTCTGTGTAACAGAGACGGCATACATGTCACGGCTCACCCGAGTCACTTAGATCGCGACTTTAGTCCCTCGCGTCTGTGTCTCGTTTCTAAGACTTGGTTTGACCCGGTGACCCAGATGCAGCTGGAATAGTGGCGATTTCTTCATGAAACAGATGGAACAGCTTATTACCTCCTTTTGGGCCCTATCGAAGATATAAAATATTATAAAACGTGCATTTTCTATGGAAAACATCCATTCGCTGTCCTACTGCAAGCAGTATGAAAGTTCCATGTTGGCTTCTCTGCTGCTCTCGATGGTGAGGTCTTCCGAATAAAACCGAGCAGACACGAACATAACAACAAAGCACACGAAGCTGTGCGTTTGGCTTGTTCTTACCAGTGTACGCTTGGTAGTCTTCCCACAATCTTTTTTTTCGTAGGCCAAGAAGATTGTGTCCAATGGCAATTCACTTAAGATGTATTAATTCTGAAATTCCATCAAGTTTATTTATTTATTTATTTATTTTGGTGCTTAGTTTCCATTTACATCTAGGACCATAATTTTTTTTCTGCCAATAGTTTTTTTTGGTTGCGTGAGGTACCAAGTTCGAATCCCGATGGAAGAGCATCGAATGCACTCAGATCGAACTTAAAACTGCAGCTGTTGTAATATATACAGTATATCCTCGGCACTAAACAAAAGAAAGAACATTCAAGTGTATTTATCAAGCAAGTGTTTGAAGTAAGCATGTTGTGAATAGTAACATGATTCACTTAATGCTTAATTCAAAACGTCAATAGGGAATTAATTGATTTTTTTTTTTTTTTAGTTTCATATTCCACTCTTATGCCCTGAAAGGAGATGAATGATTAATACGAGGGGCATCCAATAAGTTATCTATCTAGACAGAAAAGGGAGGCATAGTATTATGAGGCACAGGTCTGTGTTATGAGGCCTGACACGCACGGTAAGGCGACTGTAGGGAACTCCGCTGCGCAATTTGAGGTCAGTCGGAGCAACATACTGACCATGAGCACAGTGCTTTTGTACGTCGTGTAGCAAATGTTTGTGTGACGCCGCGAACAATGGATTTGCAGGAGTTGGAACATCGCTCGGATTCAACTGTCCCAAAACTTGTTGGACTTCTTTGAAGAGGACAACAATAAATTCCTGGCTCAATTTGTGACAGGGAACAAAACCTGGATCCACCATTGAGATCCTGAGAGCAAGCAGGAGTCCATCCAGGTCCACCAACGACGCCCAACAAGCTGTTTCCCACTGATTTGTAGACCATGGCAACGACATTTTTCTCTGCGATTTCTTCGCTGCCCAAAAACTGGCGACGGTGCATAGCCCTCCATGGGGACGGATTACATCGAAAAACAGTAATGACCAGCTGAGCCTATCTGCATTCCTTCCTGTCTAGTTCGGTAACTTATTGGACCTCCCTCGTAAAAGTGAATGAATTTGTGGAATGAGAATGTGAAAGAAAATGAAAGAACCTTGAGAAAACACACAGACACAATATTGTCCACCGAAAACTAGTATGGCCTAGGATCGAACCGGGGACCCCGAGCACCGAAGTCAGCACTCTTGTCACTGAACCACCATTTCCCTATAGGCCTAATATTCATTAAAATTGCCCACAAAATTACAGAACTCCTCTAATAGAAACATATACTTTTTCCGAGACGAGGGGGACATGCAGTCTCAGTGCTAGAGCCTTTATCTCTAGTATGTGCTTGTTTTTCATAAGTGAAAGAAGGTAACGAAATTCAACTTACCACAATCATACATAATGTTATTCTACAAGAAAAAATATGAGCCTGAAGAATTTTCAATGTTGCCATTCATAGAAATTACAGTGTTGCCAGAATAACATTTTCCCCAAAATTTAAGTTAAGGCAGCGACTAGCGGAACAAACTCAACTGCAATTTGATTATGTATCATGTTCTTTTGGTATCCTGTGAACTACTTTTTAAATAATAATTGTATTTAGTTTGTAATAAATAAAATAGTTTCAACATACAGTTATTAAAAGTTAAATAATAATGTTATTTAAAAAAGTAGTTCACAGGATTCCAGGACAACATGATACGTAATCAAATGCAGTTGAGTTCGTTCCTCTTGTCGCTGCCTTAACTTAGATTTTAGGGAAATTGTAATTCTGGCAACACTGTAATTTCTATGGATGGCAACACTGAAAATTCTTCAGGTTCATATTTTCTGTTGTAGTACAACATTATCTATGATTGTGGTAAGTTGCATTTCATTATCTCCTTTCACTTATGGATAAAGAAACAAGAAAAATGGTAATTTTTGTATAATTTTTAGTGTGAGGCTCTTAAGGTTAAAGGAGACGGATGATAGATGAAAGAGGACCGTTAGAAAAGTATTGGTGGAATGAGAATGTGGGAAGAAGCGGTAGAACCCCAAAAATCATCAAGGACACAACATTGTCCACCAAAAACTCATTTCCCTGAAATATATAGAACAGGAAACCTGTTACACCAGAGGTGAGGGATCTGCCACTAAGCCACCTTGCCTCCCGGCTTTAACTCTTTGTCTTGGGAGCAACTTTTCATCTCTTAATTACGATTGGGAGCAACTTTCCATCTCTTAATTACGATTGGGAGCAACTTTTCATCTCTTAATTACGATTGGGAGCAACTTTCCATCTCTTAATTACGATTGGGAGCAACTTTTCATCTCTTAATTACGATTGGGAGCAACTTTCCATCTCTTAATTACGATTGGGAGCAACTTTTCATCTCTTAATTACGATTGGGAGCAACTTTCCATCTCTTAATTACGATTGGGAGCAACTTTTCATCTCTTAATTTCATCGTAATCATCCCACAATTAAACTATATATAACAGTTTAGTCTGCATGCAATAATTTCGTGGCACACACCAAACCTTTTTAGGACCAACGCCTCAAGGGCTGAGACAGCAGTTTAAACGAGTGGTGGGCACAAAAACCGGTTTTTTCGGTTTTTTTTAGAAAAAACGAAACCGGTTTTTGAAAATTACCGGTTTTTCACCGGATGCGGTTTCGGTTTTCTTCAAAACCGGTTCCGGTTTTTCCCAAAATTTCTGACCAGAATAGTATTTCGTTGTTCTCCGGAAACCGAATCCGTTTCCACAGATGAGTTTTATGTGCTTTCCAAAAATTTTCACCGAAACCAGTGAAAACCGAAACCGGTTTCGTTGGAAAAAAACGGACCGGTTTTTGGAGAATGGTGAAAAATCGAACCGGTTTTGGAGAAAACCGAAAAGTTGGTTTTTCGGGTTTAGGTTTTTCTAGAAACCGGTTTCCGGTTTTTATAAAAACCGGTTTTGCCCATCCCTAGTTTAAACCTCCATAATTTGGCTCCTAACTAACCTAGAGAGACGATTTAGGTTATCACTTTAGGAAAGACAAATCTTTCCAACGGCGTGCTTTTCATTCACATAGGGGGTACCGCAGCGGAGGGGCAGAGGGAACCCCTCTTCCCTTCAGCATTTGGGTGGAAACTCTCTCCCCAAAGGAGCTACAAGCCTAAAAAGTGGTATCAATAAAGATAAATGAACATACTAACTATCTAGTGCCCTGTGCATGGCAATAAACTTTTTTTCTTGCGTTTGACAAATAACAGTGTTGCCATAGTCTCACAACCTTCAAAAAATGTATTTTTTTTAAATTGATTTTCTTCTTCTTCTTCTTCTTGTTTTACTGGTTGGGCACGCGGGCACAAAAGCTACCTCGTAGGAATCTGTGTACTGTAAGCTTTCCAACGAGGTATGATTTATATCTCTGTGACAATTAGGAGCGTCGCTAGGGCTGCCAATGATAGGGTAGACCAAAATATTTCGAAAAATATGAACAGGATGATTCTTGTAGGAAACACGTTCGGAATTTTTTTTCTCACTTGGTACTGAACCTTCATTTCCTTTACATGATTGTATCCAATGTCAGGCATACACATGAAAATATTTTTTTTTCATGCGTACTACAAGTAATAGGGTTGCCAGCCTCTTACAAATTTCCAAAAACAAAAAAAAAGTCTTATTAAAAATATCTTTTTCTTCTACGGGTTTGGCATGTGGGGCACAAAAGTTAGTTCGTTGGAATCTGTGTTTCATAACCTTGACAATGAAGTATAGTTCATGTCCATGTGATAATTAGAAGGGATACTAGGGACGCCAACGTAAAAGTATACGATTTTCTTGAAATTCATGTCGGTCCTGGAAAGGATGGTCTCCAAACTTTCTTGACTGGCGTCAACCTTTGGTAACCGTCCAAGATAACGCGATACATTAATGCTATTTAATTTTTTATTATTATTAATAATAATGTAAGCCTGTAAGCTTCTATGAAGTAATGACTATAAGGTACTGAGCATTGTGGGGTTACTGGAGACGTTGATTGGTACAGTGTATCGTAAGATTGATTTCAACTAATTATTATTAAATGCTTCTTGATTTTTAAATTATAAAATTTCACGACACATTCTATGAGATTGCACAACACTCCAGCGTGACGCGTCATGTCGGTTGGGAATCACTGCACTAGTGGATCGCGACCCATTGGTTGATATTCGCAGCCTTAAGCCATAGTTATTAGTAGTAAAGTTGGTTTTTATCGAGGTATTCTCACTCTACTAATCCTTCCATCGTCATTCACTTGCGGGGCTCCGGTGGCTCAATAGTAGAACGTTCACCTCTTGTGCATGAGGTGCCTGGTTCGATCCCAGCTCGCGCCAAGTGAACTTTGTGGTGGATAAACACCGTGTGGGGGGGTTTCTCGGGGTTCTCCCGTTTTCTTTTACTTTCTTCAGTCCACCATTTCATTCATTTCTCATCATCACAGTCTTCTTTAGC
The DNA here is from genome assembly GCF_964235325.1 of Thermobia domestica. Classification (NCBI taxonomy): domain Eukaryota; kingdom Metazoa; phylum Arthropoda; class Insecta; order Zygentoma; family Lepismatidae; genus Thermobia; species Thermobia domestica. The sequence continues at coordinate 22,826,185 of NC_137469.1, read as the reverse complement.
CTAACCGGCATAAAGGGGCCACGTTGGCTCAGTGGTAGAGCGTTCAACTCTGGTGCTTGGGGTCCCGGGTTTGATCCCAGCTCGCGCTAAGTGAACTTTGTGGTGGACAAACACGGTGTGCGTGGGTTTTCTCGGGGTTCTCCCGTTTCCTCTCACTTTCTTCATTCCACCATTTCATTCATTACTCATCATCACCGTCTCCTTTAGCCTAACTAGCATAACTGTGGGACGTAAAACTCAAAGATTTGATTTCATTTTTCCTAACCGGCATAACCGTGGTACATAAGACAAAGATTTCATGTCATTCTCATCATTCACATGCCTTGATCACACGTCTCACTTAGCCTAAAGGGCAAAATCATAGGACGTTAAACTGAAGGATTTCATACTTTAAAAGACAAGTATTTAAAAATCATTAGATTTGCAACACTGCAGACAGTATAAATACGTACAGGAATTAGTGAAAGAAGCAGAAAAGGACAGGTTCCACGACAAAACGTGCAGACCTGTAAAAACTTCCAGCGTTGAAATCGGTTACCATGGAAACAGAAACCACACGTGACGTCATGTGACGACAACCGAATGTGACATATATACGTTGTAAGACTTTGACAAGCCAAAGAATCTAATTATAGAGAAAGTGGACAAAGGAATATAAAATACAATTAATATTTTGTAAGCTATTTTTTTAACATAGGATTACTGTCCAGTATTTCACCTTTTGTATATATATTTGAAATTTTTAAAGCAAAAAACAAATAAAAATTCAAAAAGTAATAACAGGAAAATACTTGTAATAACACACGTAGATTACCCAAATCTTGTTCGTAAACCTACGACTGGCCATGGTAGTGATCAGTGGCGTATTTAAGGGGGGCTTCCGGGCTTAAGTCCCGCAGCTGCCTTTGCCATTCATTCCGATTCGCACTACATCTTCCCATCATACGCACAGTAACCCATCTCTTCTAACAGGGCTCATTGTGTCTCCCATCATGATCCTGAGCAGCCCCAGGATCGGAAGAAAAACATGCATTTTTCTCACTAACCCTTCCCTTTACTGTGTTGTGGCATTTAGTGCACCTCACCCTCATCTCCATCTCATCACCCGTCATAATGTCTGCTATGGTAACTTCCATGGTGAATACTTTATGATCAATAAAGTTTATTTGGATTATTAAATTCCTTAAACCATCCCTGCTACTTACATCCCATATTTCCATTCCTTCTCTTCCCGAGAAAAGGACGTAACCCTTGTATGCGGCTAGCATACCTTCAGTACGCAGCTATCATGCCTTCAGCATGTTAGCATCGTTAAATAAATAAATAAATAAATAAATAATGACAGTCTAATCTTTCTTTTTATTTCTTAAATGATAGGGCCTGATTTTTTCTTAGAGTGTAGGGGTGAGGGTATCAAGTGAGGGCAAGATTTTATTATTATTATTATTATTATTATTATTATTATTATTAACAGAGACGGAAAGACGTAAAATTCCGGAATTATAGTAGTGAGAATCAAGTGTTGAACTATTCATTTTTAAATGAGAAAAAAATTGACAAGTGTTTGTCGGTGCTATTTTCACTTAGCATTTCTTTTTCTCCTTAAGTCACAAAGAGTGTAATTTTTGAACTAAAGGCAACCTTTTCATTTGAATTTGCTGTATTTTATAACTCATCATTGTACAAAAATATAGACTTAAATTTTGTTCTATTTGACTAACTACAATTTGTTTTCCTTTTTTAAAAAAATCTGTAAATCCAAACTTTAGTGTTGAGAATGACATGACAAAAGCTAAAATAGGGAGGTTAACACTCTAGAATCTTCCTCCTTAAGCCGACATATTTTTATTCAGGAATACATTTTTGCATTGAAAAAAAAAAAAACTGTATTTTCACACTGTTAAAAGCACTTTCTTAAATCTGAGATACCGTTTCTTATCTGTGCACCGAGAATATCTTTTCTTAGAAACAAGAATTTGAAACTCTCATTAATGAGAAATGAAGAAAAGTAGATGAGGTTGTATAAAGCGGAACGAGAAAATATACTGTTATTTTCCTTATGAGTGAGAATTGCCAAATCTCATTTCTAAGAAAATATTGTCTCGGTGCATAGATAAGAAACGGTTTCTCAAATTTAAGAAAGTATTTTAACAGTGCAGGAGAGTCAATTTTCAAAAATTTCTGGGGAATTCCCCAGACCACCCGTTAAGGCTGCGTGGTGTTTCATGTTCTCAGGTTCTTCTGTTAAGAGAGCTCCCTCTCGGTTAAGCGGCTAGCGTACGGGTGGAAACCCTGGTTCGATTCCCGGTGGGAGTTCATGTGCTTCGGATCCCACATGAAACTGCAAGTGCACGTTTCATATAGCCTTGCTGGTGAAAAGGAACCCTAAACTCAAAATGAACATCTGGAGGCACGGTAGGTCAGTGGTAAAGTGCTTAGTTCTAATGCATGGAGCCCTTGATTCGATCATCAGCTAAGTTATTTTGTGGTAAACAACATCGTTGTCGTGGGTTTACTTGGAGTATTCCCGTTTCCTCCCAGCTTCTCATTCCACCAATTTTGCCACCATCATTCCTTTGCTTTAATCATTGTCTCCCTTAGCCTGAAAGGGTATAACGTGGGACGTTCAATTCAAGGATTTTAGTTTCATTTTCAAAATCAATATCTGTTATGAACTGTGAATCAAAGCACGCTCACTAAATACATACTCTTAAACTTTTATCTTGGACTGTACAGTATTAAGTAGAAATTAAGTCTCTCTATAAAATAATAATCCGAATCGTCTCAATAAGCGTTTCTGAATTTACAGTTCCGTCATACTCATTGATGGTTGCTATTCTCTTCCCATCTAGCGGACAAACAAGAAACTACAGCGTTACTTGTGGATAGCAGCACCATCTCGTGGATGAGGAGATAAATTACTTGCGCTGAACTGAAAACTGTAAACAAAAATATGATACGTTAAGTTCAAATTTCAATTTCTAAAATCACAATAAACATCTTGTATTTTCAAGAGTTTTTTTAATAATATTTTCATATTAGTCTTCTCTTAAAAAAGGGGGAAACAAAAAACAAAAACAAAAAAAGAAAAAGAAAGAAAATTTCTTGAAAATATCAATCGTTTTAATAATAAAAATATCAGTGTTTATATTAATTTTAAAAATTGAAATTTGAAATTAAAGTTTCATATTTTTGTTTTTAGACTCCAGCGTTATTAAAGCACCTAACAGCTAGAGCACTAGTCAAGTTTCAAGTTTCTTTTCTCTTCCTTTTATTTCGTATCACTGAAAAGTTACTTACTAATGAGCGTGCGATGTAAATCATTATGCAAGTTTGGAGCCAAATCTTGTCAGTGATATACAGGCACATATGCAAAAATTTATTTCGGGGAATCCAAAGACTTTCGGGGGTCCAAATACAATATAATGGTAAATTATATTAAAATTTTTGTAAAAATCACCATTAAAATTAGATTAATTTACAAGGAAGTCGGGATTTAGGGGGGTAATGGGAGATTCCCAGGACTCCCCCCCCGTGTGTACTTCCTTAGTTGAGGTAGACTGACGAAACTTTTTTTTTTTTTTTTTTTTAGAAAAATCAATAATATCAAGTGAAAGGATAAAAACGCATAGAAACAGAAAAAAAAAATGTAATCTATATTGAAAGAATGCTCTCTCACTAGTTTCATTCTGTTCATAAAGTCTCCTTGAAACAAATTCCTTGTTTTCTCTATAAATATCTAGTTTTGAAGCAATTTTTGACGCATGGCCTATGCCGAAATATCACCTTAGCGCTGTTCTCTGTGGATGCTTCTCAGTTATGATAAATGTGCTTCAGTACCAAGGGCGCCGATCCTGGGGGGGACCCGGGCCCCTCCAAAGCTCATGTGAACCCCCTATTGCATTTATGAGTATACAATATTTGAATGCAGTTTGTCTTATAATCCTCATATATATACCTTCTGGATCTGAATGCCCCCCCCCCCCCAAATTTACAGAGAACTGTTGAGTACAGATCTTATTTCTATATTGATTTCATTTCTAAAAACCTCTTAATTTTTCTAAATCACCAACGATCCCCTTACTTTTGCTGCCCTTTTTGACCAACTTCCGGAAGCTTTAGGGACAAAATGACAGTATCTCTAGATAGGTCTTGATAAGTAATTCCTATTACACCTATTGGTGAACGTCTACCTTCTGGGGCCAGGCCGGTAGCCAGCCCAAAAATGTAGGGGGACCAGTAAAATTTAAGGGGGGGGGCTGATCCAACCATCTTATATTTCATCACCGTACTATAGTTCATTTGCAAGCCTAGCGTGAAAATTTAGGGGGGGCGCCCCATAGACCCCCTAGATACAGGCCTGTCTGGGCCCTTGGCAATGGAACTGTGAATAATCCGCTTAATACAGTTAAGAGAATGATTAGAATTAAAAGTTTTACATATGGTGTATTATGCACATATTCAGAATCTTCTACAGCAAGGGCGCCGATCCTGGGGGGGGCAAGGGAGCCCGAGCCCTCCAAAGCTCATGTGGGCCCCCGCATTGTATTTATGAATATACAATATTTGTCATAATTTGAATGAAATTTGTCTTAAAATCCTCATATATATGCCTTCCGCATCTGAATGCCCCCCCCCAAATTTACAGAAAAATCGGCGCCCTTGTTCTACAGTATGGTATTTTTAAGTCTGGAGAGCTGCCTATGAAACTTTTACAAATTCAGCAAATCAATATAATCATAATTTACTTAAATAAAAATAAAGAAAGCGGATTAGATTTATATAGGGAATTTTCAGTTTTAACCGTTGAAAAATGATACTTCATAAAAACTACTTTTAAAAATGAAAACGAAGGGAAGGTATGGAACCAGAAAAATAATTTTAAAAAATGTTGAAACAATAAATGTGAATAAAAGAATATCACAAAACTAAACTTATCTTTTGACTCCAAAACTTTGTAATAATAATGGAAACACAATTAAGAAATAAGAGCTCCTTCGTGGCTAAGTGGTTAGCATATGCGCCTTTGGCGTAGGAGACCTGAGTTCGATTCCTGGTGGGAGCTCATGTGGTTCGGATTCCACGTTAATCAGTAGGTCCCGTCTCATATAGCCTCGCTGCTCAAAAAGGACGTTAAACTCACCATGAACTCAACTCAACAATTACGAAATAAATAAATATGTATAGATTCCAAAAGTATAATTAATTGGTTACTGCAAATAAGGAGTAAATGAGGTGAAAAGCATAATGTTTTAAGAAAATATTCGGCTAAAAAATCACTCAAAACATGCATATTGTCAATCACTGTGTTATTTTAATTAGCAAAATAATGAGGCTAAATATCATTTAAAAAATACTTAGTAGGGGTGGAGCTCACCCGAAAGCAAACCACCTATCATTATTATAAATATAAGAAACATTGGTGTGGTTAACTCTATAGACGTTTTACATGTTATGTGTTAGTAAAAACAGAAATATTAACTATGTAAATATATTAAAATGAGAATTTCTCTCAAGACCTGAAAATAAATCTCTTGGACCTCCGGAGGTCACCGGCCATAGATTGGCAAACTGCTAATTATTTATTGTAACTCAAAGAAAAATATAAATGATTATGAGTGTATTTATGCGCACTGTCCAAAAATACAAGTTTCAGAATCCTAAGGTACTCGCGCAACAATTTTTATAGAGGGAGTTTGGCTACCGGGTTATAATTTGAAGTAGTCACCAACTATTTCTATAAAAATTGTAGATTGTGGAAGTACCACAGGATTCTGAAACATGGATATTTGGATAGGGCAAATACTAGTTTCTAAGTGAAGTCTTGACCCGACTACGGTAGGTCCCATAGTAGTGGAGCTATGACCCTTTAAATTTCAATTTTTTTTTTTTTATTTTTTTTTTTTTTTGGCAGCCTATAACTCCGAAAGGAAGCATTTGTGCACCCAGGTTGGTCTAGAATTTTTGTCTTACCTTCGTGTCAGGGATCACCTCCCAAACGTTGGCGGTGTTGTTTTGAAACATTCTGTATATACAGGGTGGACAATTTATCTGGAACATCCATGATAACGGAGAAACCAGAAGAGAAAGAAAGCGAAACCTTGCACGAAGCAACTGTAAGGAGGGGGACATCGTTTTACGTAGTAAGCACCACCCAGTGAACAATGTTGCTATCCCAGTTTGAAGTTATATTTTTTCAAATGGTACAACGTTAGATTATTACATATTTCAAATCAACATGTTAAACGGAAACGTAAAATATCACATTTATTATTCAGTGTTGAAAACTACGGATGTTATAATATAACAAACATCCGAGGTTTGGAAGCCTCTATCACACACACAGTACAACAGAGAAGGACAAGAAAATGCACATCGGAAGTAACTTAGTATTGGATGCTATTGTCATGGTATGACTTGTTTTGAATGAATTGCAACGAAGTTACAAGGGCTTGAAAACACACATTAAGCATGCAAATTATTGACCCGGTACAAATAAAAATTTTAATTCCACGTATGTATGATTCAACATCCCAAAGGTAGCATTAATTTATTCAAGATTAGGCCTATATGAAGTAAAACAAATCATATCAAACTTTGTATTTGATAGTGGCCAATATGTAAACAAATGCTTATGATTAATCATGTTTTGTTGAGGAATAGTGACCAATAAACTGTTTCACTCATTAGCTTTGATTTCTCCAAAACTCATTGAGCAACATTGAGTGAAACTTCGCATGACAATAGTGGTTACAGTTTCAAGAGCTGATTCAAATTTGCATTCAAAATGCATTCATTTCTGTACATTTTTTTACACTTCAGAAATTACAAATGGTGATTACTAACTACAACCTACTGCTACAGGTCCCCATGTTCCGAAAAGGAAGTCTTTCAGTTTAACGTCCCATGATTATACTCTTTCGGCTAAGGGAGACGACGACTAAAGCAAATGAAGGATGACGGAATATTTAGTGGAATGAGAATGTGGGAGGACACAGAGTACCTCGAGAAAACCCACGGACACGATATTGTCCGCTACAAATTTACTAGGGTGGAGATCGAACCAGGGACCAGACGCACCAGAGGTATTCGCTTTACCACTGAGTCACCGCGTCCCCCTTCTTATGTACAGAGTTAAGCACATTTTGATAGTAGAGTTAAGTAGGGCCTATATTTGTCCAAACATCATCCTAAGTGAAGCTAATAGATATTCTGGTGCTTAACTCACAATTCCGCATTACCAAATGCTCTATTATCCCCTGAAGTCGATCTAAACTATCAGATTAGACTTCAATCTTGTACAAGTTACGCAACACATAATTATAACTTCCGTTTTTAGTGTGCGGCTATTTGTAGCGTTTGCAAAGAGTTTTTATTGCTCATGTGTACGCTTGGAATACGCTAATCATATATTTAAATGTAGATGGCAAATCACAAACGCGAAAGCAATAAAAACGCGGAGAAAATGTCAGCTCGAGCGTATTTGATGCGTTTCGGAACAATAGACCGCCTGCTGTTTAAAGGATGTCAAAAGGAAGAAAAAAAGGAAAGACGTGTTGCCAGGCAAGGGAATTTTTAGCAAGAAACAGCTGCTTTGAAGATGTTTTGTGCAGAGTACTGGAACTCTATTATAGACCTGGACTTGGCAAAAAAAAAAAAAAAAAAAGAGACCTGGAAACCCTGACTGGCTTATAATTATGATTTATAACTCTGGCGAAAGTAAAATTACCAAATAGCCACCTTGGTCGTGTTCGCTCTAGAGATAACGCTTCGAAAACGCATTCTCAAATAGCCACAGACTTAAACATCTCGTCAACAGCAAATTTCTGTATCTACCGTATCACTGGAATTTTAAAAGCTGATTCTCATATGTAGCTGAGTGCCTAGGTTACATCTCTTTGTTGAACGTAACTTAGCGTTCGATTCCTGAGTGTTCAACTAGCATTGTCAGCTATTGGAGTGCTTCTTGAATTTAGAATTAGCGTATTAAGGCTAACCTAGCCAGAAATAATGATGTTGGGCATTATTCTATCAAAAATCTTTCAGTTTAACGTCCCACGATTATGCCCTTTAGGCTAAGGAAGAGAATGATTAAGACAATTGAATGACGATGGAAGAATTGATGGTGTGATGTGGGAGGAAACGGGAGCATCCAAAAAGGGCTCCGGACACAAACTTATTTGGTCGGAATCGAACCAGGAACCCCACGCATCAGAAGTTAGTGCTCTGCCACTGAGCCATCATTCCCCCCCCCCCCCGTGTTTATATGAAAGACAAGCGAAGAAACAGGTGTAGAGAAATAAGAATGTTGTGTTCTAGAAACCCACAAAATTCATAGCCGCGGCTGGCAGCATTGTCTTCTAATCAAGATCTTATGGAGGTGAAAAAAGTGGTGGGGAACGGCTTGCATGATGATTTGTACATCCGTCAACTGACCTGGATTCAAGTCCCGAACGTATCTGGGAGCCCGCGTTAACTCCGAGAGAAACTCCAAAAATTATATTGAACAATGTAATTTTAAAAGATTCAAGTTTATTTATTTATTTATTTATTTATTTGCAATCACTGTCTCTTCCAAGCATATTATCGTGTGAAGTTATAAACCCCCGAGCTAAGTCAAATTACAAATACATGTCACATCTTTCAACAAATAACATCCCAGTTCAGCTCAATCACATTTTTATGTCGCCGCCAATTGCGGATCTAGAAGACAGAAACTGAAGGATAACTCAGACTATGTTAGGTACATCATGAGTTTACTATAAACTTTCAAAAATATATAAATAATGACTTAAATTATTTTAGTCAATCAAAAAACCGTGGGCCTAGGCCCCCGCCCCCGGGCTGGAGCCACCACTGGTCGCCTCCACCCCCTCCAAGAACGAAATATTCTGGAAGAAAACCTATTTGCAATGTTGCCCACCTACTGGTGTACGTTATCTACTGGTGTCCTTCCCACTAGTCTAGTGGCTAGCGCGTGCGCCTTTGATTCATGTGGTTCAAAGTTAGAGTGCCTGTGAAGAGGATTAAAATTTTAATCAATTGAATAACAAGGCGCTATCTGCATGGCCGTAGACCTGGGTTGAAAAATGAAATGAAATCTTTTTAAGTTTTGCGTCCTATAGTTATACCGGCTAGGCAAAAAAAGACGGTGATGATTAGAAATGAAAAAGATGGTGGAATGAAGAAAGTGGAAGGAAACGGGAAAATCCCGAGAAAATCCACGAACATGATGTTTGTCCACCACAAAGTTCATAGACCTGGATTGAGTTCAGTGCTAGGGAGCAGGCCCGTATCCACGAAGGGGGGGGGCTAAACTTTAGCTGGCCCCCCTAAAAGTTTCACGGTAGGCTTGCAAATGAGTCGAGCCCCCCCCTAACTTCTACCGGCCTCCCCCTAAATTTTTGGACTGGCTACGGGCCTGCTAGGGAGTAATATGCTAGTGTGTTACTACCATAAGCTAAGTAGCGGTCAGAGATAAATACAAAACCATTGGAGAAATAAACATTTGATAAAAAATCTTCGATGCGCATTTGTTTTATTTTGAAGCCTGGGGCGCCGCGGTAGGAGGGGGAGCAGTATAAGTAGTTTTTCTGTCGAACGCACATTATTACGTAACATGGCTGCGGTTTTTCGTCCGCAAGAGAGGATAAGCAGCTCGCAGCTTTATCGACTTCCGCGAATTTTCTCTCTTTTAGGTTTCAAGTCCCCCTCCCTGTTCCCCCTCCCCCAAACTCACCTCAGATCCTGGGCTTCTTCTGTCCTCTGCCTGTGAACGACACTAAATCCCCCTTTTCCTCCCGAACCTCCCCCTCCCCAACCCTCCAAAGCGCACAGCACCCAAGTTCCAGTGCTTTTGCTGTTCTACGTCAGAACCACGCAGACGTAACGTTAAGGTATTGATCGCTCACCGAACACCCTAATATTGAAAACGAGGTAGAGCTGAGATGACTAAGTACTTCATTCTCTTGCTCATAGATGGCACGACTTACCGCTGTGTGAACACGATAGTAACAGTAAACCAATGTTCAGTAGTATTTTAGCTGGAGAATTTTGTTAAATTTAGAATAAATCTGCTCTCACAAAAATATGATTTTATGTACAAGATTTCGACTCAGTAGTTCAAATCCAAGAAACATACTACTTTATCTATGAAGGTAATCAATTACGAAAACTCAATATTATTCCACTTTAACATAAAGCATATTAATTGTAATTATATTATCAGTATACGGCTCGATTACCACGTAATATCCATGTTAGGATTAAACGAATGTATGGTGCAGTAATATTAGTCAGCTAGAAAGAAAAGAATAGAATCTCAATGGTTCAGGCGGATCTGCATAACTGCCAGGTTACCTATTTTAAGATCTGACTTTTTTTAAAAGTGGTGAAGTTACCACAGGCATAAGTTTTACTCTCACGCGTAGATGACCACAGGCGGGTTTTAGAGCGCATACTGATTTGAGAGATATTTCTCTTTTTGTAGGAAGACATAATTTTTAATTTAAAAAGTCGTAATCAAACTTAAATTATATCATTTATAATGCTTTTAAAAATATCTAAATTCAATAAAATCTAGTGTACACAGGAAATTACTTTGGTTTTGTCATACTCCATTCTGCTCTCTTTTACTTTTTGGAGGTGAGGAAGGGACAAAGAATAGTAAATTTGGAGGAGCACCACTGTTTCTACAATGTATTTCAAGCTAAAGGAGATAAGTAATGAAACTAAATGTTTGTGAAGAAATTGGTGGAACAAAAATTAGGGAGAAAACGTTAGAATCATGAGAAAATTCACCATGACTTTGCCTGAACTGGGATCGAACCAGGGAATCCTATTACCAGAGGTGACCGCTCTGTCTCTGAGCCACCACAGTTATAAGGTTCTTAGTTACTTCATCTGTATGCTAGCGACGGCGAATACTCCTACAACTTGGGGAGAGGTAGTTCGGGTATTAGGTATTTTGTTGTTTTAGTTTAACGTTTCACGATTATGAAGAAAACTGAAAAGAAAGATAACGATAAGACGAATGATAACGGTGGAATGAAGTAAGTAGGAGGAACGGGAGAACCCAAAAAAACACATGAACACGGTGTTTATCCACCACAAAGTTTACTTGGTGCGGGTTAGGATCTAACCAGGGATCCCAGGAACAAAAGGAGAATGCTGTACTTGTAAGCCACCGCGGCCCCACGTGTTTCATTGTCAGCAGTGGCGGATCTAGGACGGATTTCTGGGGGTGGTGGGTTGTAATGTTGCTACTTGGAGCTACTTTCAAGAGCTCCAAATTCTAGAATGGGCTATATTTATATATATATATAAAATAAGAAAAAAAGAAAGCTTTCACTTTTACGTCCCACGCTTATGCCGACGAGGCATAAAGGAGACGGTGATGATGAGTAATGGATGAAATGGTGGAATGAAGAAAGTGGGAGGAAACGGGAGAACCCCGAGGAAACCCACGCACACGGGGTTTGTCCACCACAAAGTTCACTTGGCAGGAGCTGGGATCGAACCCGGAACCCCAAGCACCAGAGGTGAAGGCTCTACCACTGAGCCCCCGCGGCCATCTAAAATAAGAAAGTTTCATCTTCTGGAGGGGGCGTTCGCCCCGATCGCCCCCCCCCCTGGACCCGCCATTGGTTGTCAGATATCCAAGTAAAGATATACAGATTCTGGGTTGCCCGATCTCCCAGGATTGGAGCCCATGTTGTCTGTCTACTGTCTTAGATCCGTAGTGGCATGGTCGGTAAGGCGACTGTCTATTAGCCAGGCGCCTAGGATTCGATTCCCGGTGAGGGCGAAAATTTCTTCTCGTTCTATCTTTGTTCGAGTACACTTACAAAAAAAATTGTATGTGGCGTCCGTAAAATCATATGTTACATTTGTAAATCCTGTAGTTTTTGGACTTAACATACAGCAAACGTATAACTGAAAACGCATGTTTTATAATACTTTCTGCATAAGTGTTCTATCTGTACGTACTTTCCGTATGGAACAATATATAAGCGGTCAGGATCTCACATACAAATGAACGTATATAGCATATAGCTGACGAAGGTAACATACAAATATACAGTATATGTAATATAAGGAAGACTGTTAGATATCAAACATCCTGCAACGGCATGATGTAACATCTAAGGGCAGTGCCTCTAACGTATGCTCCGCACTGATTTCTGTAGTAAGCAAGAGGATTCCGTATATTTGCACAATATACCGCAGTTCGGAGAACAGTTTTTTTCTTAGTGTACGGCTGAGGTTTATCCACCTTCTTTTGCTCTTTGCTCTACGAATGAAGATGCAAAGAAGCCAACTTTTTGGGGACAGATATTTTTTCCTGTAAAGAGCCTACTTTTGGGGGCGGGAGACGGAAAATTTCGCTTTTCAGACATTTTATGACATTTTTGTTCAAGAATAACTTCCTGTATGGATTTTGTAATTAAGAAACTTCGTTTATAATATTCAGTACTTGTGAGTCTTATGTTCAACTCGGGACTGGTTGTATAGATTGGTTGATTGGTTTTCACACTAGCATTGCAGTTATTCCTTGCAGGTGTAAGTTATGCAACCCACATATCTCAAATGTCATTTTGGTTGCCTAAACATTTTATCAAGTACCCAAGAAATTATACATTTTGATGTATGTGTTTGCTTTGCAAATTGCCTAATCGCAATCTGGCTAGGAAGAAAGGATGTATCATAAACCAGAAACAGATACGAAACTTTTTTCTGTACAACAAAATCTTGCTTATATCTCGTTCTCTGTTCGAGAAACATTTTATCCTGAGCTTCAGAAAGCTTAGATCATAAAATGAAAGCTACGAACGGCTATTTTGGGTATGTTAGTTTGGGTATGAATGTATCATTATTCAAAGAATTTTTTTCTTCTTCGCTGTTATCTCAAAATTTTTGAAATAAGAAATTTGTTGATAACGTTTTGGACGTTTTCTCCTTGAAAACGGGACTTTTAACACCTTCGTCAAAACACGACTTTTAACGCCTTCGTGAAAACGCGACTTTTAACGCCTTCATGAAAACGCGACTTTTAACGCCGTCATGAAGAAGTGACTTTGCAAAGGCGTTGCAAGGGAGAACTTGACAGAAAAAAAAAAAAAACCTTATCCGACCTTCGGAAGGGTGCAGGACGATTGGGGCAACACTGTAGTAGTACACTAGTCAGCAGAAAGACGGAATGCCAACTGGTATCCTCTGCTTGAGTAAATAGAGGGACATTATGTCGTGAAAGAGGGCAGAAAGGAAGAAATAGTCACCTATCAAGGATTCTTTCAAAAACTAAAAACTGTAAGTTGTGTCTCTTATCTTTACATTTATATAATAATTTATTAATAAATACGAAATAAGATGTTTTTCCAGAATTAAGCGTTCATTTTTCGCTAATGTTTCATTTATTTTAAAACTGTATGTATTCGTGCTGTACAGGTCATATCATACTCCAGCAATTAAGTTACATATAAAATTTACCTTAAAATGCATACACACTGTATTATTATTCTACAACTTCCTTCTTTTGTCATAAATGTTTAAACGTACAATACTGTACTTTGAAGCATTGGCTTGTACTAAGAGGTCAAAAAAATATAACGGTACGGTATGGGTGAGGCAGGAAGTGAGAACTACGAGCTACCCGGTTCTTTTATTATCCGGTCTACCCGATTCTTTTATTATCCGACCTACCCGGTTCATTTATTATCCGGCTTATCCGGTTCTTCTATTATATCCCCAGCCCAATTCTTTTATTATCTGGTCTACCTGGATTTTTATTATCCGGACTGACCGATTCTTTTATTATCTAGCCTGCCTGGTTGTTTTATTATACGGTCTACTCGATACTTTTATTATCCGATCTATCCAGTTCTTTTATTATCCGGACTATCCAGTTCTTTTATTATCCGGTCTACTCGATTCTTCTATTATCCGGTCTACCCAAATCTTTTATTATCCGGACTACCCAGTTCTTTTATTATCCGGTCTACCCAGTTTTTTTTTAATATCCGGACTACCTAGTTCTTTTATTACCCGGTCTACTAGATTCTTTTATTATCCGGTCTGCCCAGTTCTTTTATTATCCGCACTACCCAGTTCTTTTATTATCCGGTCTACCCGGTTCTTTTATTATCCGGTCTACCTGATTCTTTTATTATCCAGCCTACCCAATTATTTTATTATCCGGTCTAACCGGTTCTTTTTTATCCGGTCTAACCAGTTCTTTTAGTATCCGGCCTACCAGGTTACTTTATTATCCGTCCTAGTCGGTTTGTTTTATTATCCGGTCTACCGAATTCTTTAATTATCCGGGCTGCTCGGTTCTTTTATTATCCAGTCTGCCTAATTCTTTTATTATCCGTCCTACCCGCTTCTTTTGTTCTCTGGCCTACCCGGTTCTTTTATTATCCCTCACATTAGGTCGGATAGTCGGGAATCTACTGTATATTCTTCTTCCTTTTCTGTTTTTTTTTTCTTTAAGAAAAGAAGATACATAGAAATTATGTGAAAAAGTGTAAATCCTTTCTGACGTCAAAATAATGAGTGAGGCTTGCTTTTTAATCACGATAAGAACGTACTGTATTCTACGAAAAACTGAAAACAGAAAAAAATATATTTACCTATCTTATGAATAAATATGTAAAAATATTCCAACACGTCATACGGTATGTATTGTGTATGCTACAAACATACAAATCACGAAACTTAATCAAGGACATACCATTTGGAGCTTGAAAGAAATGTTGACGCAAATAACTAAATTTGTTTACTTCACACCTCTCTTTCAAGATATGAAATATTCCGTAAGGTTTTCAGAAGTAAACAAACTATCACAGTAGCAGTTTCTCTTACCTTCACTTCCCTACTGAGTAGAGACACGTACTAAATACATATGGTTGCAGAATTGAGACCCACATTACAGAAATTATACAGGGTAGCCCAAAAGTAGGTATACACTCCTGAATTGATCAAGTATAACATTCTAGCTTATAGGTTTATTTGCTTCGGCTGTTCCGAGCTTAAGATTTAAGTAAAAAGACATCAAGAACAAATAGTAAAAACACTAAGTCTACCTGATGGATAATAATAAGAAATTATATAAAAAAGCAATGAGTTGATCAGTACGGGACTGTATACCTACTTTTGGGCCACCCTGTATTACGAAAAGTTTCTTCTCACAGATACACCAATTTGAGAAGGTTAAGTATGTGTAAGAGTAATAATTCTCTTAATGCTTTCAGTTGTTGTATTCTAGCAATGCATGTGGAATGATATCATCTCCTCTACCCACGTGCAACTTAACAATAGCAAATCATAAAGGCTATACATTCATGTTGATTTTTGATGTTAAAAGATGGAGTCTAATTCTGTCAAACATAATAAGTCTTATACATAAAATCGACTCCAAATGGCGTAAAAATTCTCGTTCTATTGGTTACTTTCCATTGGGAAGTGTGGAAGCATGAGAAAATAACATCAAGCAAACAGGCAAAACAGTGGCGGATCCAGGGGGAGGGCGATCGGGGCAATTGTCCCCCCAGAAGAGAAAACGTTTTTATTTTATATATAAATAAAACCATTCCAGAGTTTGGAGCTCTTAAAAGTAGCTCTAAGTAGCAGTATTACAACCCACCGCCCCCCCAGAAGTCCGTCCTGGATCCGCCCCTGCAGGCAAATATGGCGAGGAGTTAGGGCGCCAAAGGCAATGAGGTGGGAGCTATTTTAAGTCAATGTGACTTTAAAATACCTTAGGAAGTGCAAAGGGTGAGAAGGTAAAAGAGTAACACAGAGGGTTAGGGCGCCGAGAGGACGTAATTTATAAGAGCAAATGCAACAAGTGGAATGGTGATTGGAAGGGAGTGGGCCCAGTATGAACTACAGAATTAGCAAGGGAGAAGGTAGAGCAGATTACTTCTTTTCGATACCTGAGTAGCAGGGGTGTAAATGAGGGGGATGCGAGGGTACAGAGTCCCCTTGTAAGCAAGAAGTGTTTACTCAAAACAAAAAAGAATATCAATGGTTATTAGTAACAAATGGGAAACTTGGACGGCAATCTTGATTTTGTTTGCTCTGTATCTAACGCGATCCTTTCAGTCGGTCGCTCACGAAAGTTTGCTTGTGCCCCAGCTCCCTGAACTTGTATTCTGGATTTGATTTGATTTTGAGTTTAACGTCCCTCTTTTAGCAGCAAGGCTATATGAGATGTGGACCTACAGATTAACGTGGGATCCAAATCACATGAGCTACCGCCGAAAATCACACCCGGTTCTGCAACGCCAAAGGCGCGTGTGTTAGCCGTTTAGTCATGAGTGAGCTCAATTGCTTGTCTTCTGTTGACGTAGTTCGTCCCTTAGTTCTGGTATCCATGTCAACAACTGCTAAGTAGTATTATTAATGAGCACATGAAGTGTAAATTTGAGATAAAAGCAAGGATAGGAATGTCAAAAGAAACCTCTAGGAAAAAGGGAAGTCTATTTTGTGAGTCCTTAAATAAAGGATTAAGAAAAGGAATCATCAAATGTTTTGCGTGGACTATTGTAGTCTATAAGGCAGAAAACATGGACGCTACACAAAAGCAAAAGAAGATGAAATAATTTCGAAATGTGTGTGTGGAAAAGAATAGAAAGAATTAGTGGGTTGAACGGAAAAGGAATGAGAAAATATTAGAAACAGTGAAGGAAGAAAAGAAAAAAATAGATATTATTAAGAAGAGGAAGATAAACTTGGCTAATTTAACTGAGAAGGAACCGTATCAAGAGAGACGTGTTTTGAAGATACGGTGGCAGGAAAAAGAGTAAGAGACGAAAGAGGTTACACTTGATGAGTGATATTAACACAGAAAAATTTCACGTGAAGATTAGCTGAAGACCGCGGTGCATGGGAGATTCTTAGTTACAGCAAGTGACCTACCAATAATGGAAGAATACCTGGGATGATGATCATGATAAATGTACACTATTCGTCGAGTACCAACATCTTAGCCACTCTGGGTGTGATTAGAATTCGGTCAAGTGCACCACCATTGGAGCTCTTCAAATGCTGTCGGCTTTATGGAGTTGACCCACAGTTGGGACGAGAATTGCGGACTACTTGAAAAAAAGTAGCAGACGCCAGTAAAAGAAAAAAGCAACAACAGAAATGGATTTCACGATTGTGCTGACCACACATCCCTCCACCATTTAATATCGGCGGCTACTGTTGACCATGGAACAAAGAATAAGGGTTTCTCATCTCATTTCATAAATTTTAGTATTAAAAAATCTCGTCTCGTCTTGATCCTCGAAGATGTCTTTCTCGTCTCGATTGTCGGAAACCTTTTTCTTGTCTAGTCTCAACTTTTTTCTAGCCTTGTTCTGTAAATTTATGCCCTAATTTCCTTCTTAATTTTACCCAGAAGTTATCAGAACCCTTTCGTGTTACAAGAGGTTCACGAAGAAAGCGACTCAACAATCATATTTATTATTAGATTATATCTCGTAATGACTTTCGTATGTTTAAACATTGATAAATACTCTTCATTGTGTTCGTACAATCACTCTCTCATTTTATAGTTCTTACACTATGATTCATGTAACACTAACACAATTTTGAGATCTAAGGCTTGGGTGGACTAGTGTTGGCTACAAAACTCGAAAAATTTATAGTCTCGTCTCGATTTTATAGTGTACTTCTCACCTAGATTTCGAGACGAGAAATTGAAGCGAAACGAGTAATTCCTCTTCTCGTTGGTAACAATAATCAGCGGATGGTCTACTTAGTCTTTTGGGGCTTCATTGATTGGTTGGTTGGTTAAAATTCTCTATATATAGCACTGAGTAGGAACGTACGCATTGGATGGGTCTGACGTCTCCCGAAATCCATATTTTTTGTTTAAATGTAGACTAATTTTAGGACTGATGTTGCTAATTTTAATTTAGTTTATCCTCATATTGAATCTGGATCTCTCCTTAAAGAAAAAGCTTTGGACTCTTCTCGAAATAAATTTCTTCTAATACGAGGGTACGCAAGACGGAACTAATTGTTTAATATGGAATCCCGCCGATAAAAGTACTTAGACAGAAAATGGAACTCGAAACCGTACACACAGAAAGCATACACACTAGCCATTTTGATATGTCACGAAGGAATTTTTTTCAGACTTTATACCGTTATCCACTACCGTCTGATCTTTTTATCTGCAGACTTGTTAATTATTTTATTTTAGCCTCCCTTTCAGCAGCGAGGTTGTATGAGATGTGGACCTTACCTGAAAGTAGGATCCGAACCACCTGAGTTCCCACCGGGCTTTCCACGCCAAAGGCATGTATCCTAACTGCTTAGCCACGAGAAAGCTTCTCTCTCCTGATTTGTAAATAATGGACGTATTAAGGTAAGAATGCTATTCGTTTATCTACAGATTTGTGATTTATGGATGTATTAAGGTAAGTATTCTATTCACTTATCTACAGACTTGTGATCTATGGACGTATTATTTAAGAATTCAATTCGTCTATCTACAGACTTGTGATCTATCATCCATGGACATTTTACGGTAAGAATGCTATTCGTTTATCTACAGACTTGTGATTTATGGACGTATTAAGGTAAGAATTCTATTTACATATCTGCAAATTTGTGATCTATGGACGTTTTAAGGTAAGAATTCTATTCGTTTTTCTACAGACTTGTAATTTATAGATGTATTAAGGTAAGAATTCTATTCACTTATCTACAGACTTGTGATCTACGGACGTATTATTTAAGAATTCTATTCGTCTATCTGCAGACTTGTGATCTATCATCTATGGACATTTTACGGTAAGAATGCTATTCGTTCATCTACAGACTTGTGATTTATGGATGTATTATGGTAAGTATTCTATTCACTTATCTACAGACTTGTGATCTATAGATGTATTATTTAAGAATTTTATTCGTCTATCTACAGACTTGTGATCTATCATCTGGACATTTTACGGTAAGAATGCTATTCGTTTATCTACAGACTTGTGATTTATGGACGTATTAAGGTAAGAATTCTATTCACTTATCTGCAAATTTGTGATCTATGGACGTATTAAGAATTCTATTCGTCTATCTACAGACTTGAGATCTATCATCTATGAACATATTAAAGTAAGAATTCTATTAGTTTTCTACAGATTTGTGATCTATGGACATATTTAGGTAAGAATTCTATTTGCTTATGTACAGACTTGTGATCTGTATTAAAGTATGAACTCTATACTTTAATCTGACGATTTGTGATGAATGGATGTTGTCATAAGATGAACTCTATACCATGGACGCCTGAAGAAAATTTTCTAAGGGGAGCTCATCTCCTTGGTTGCCATATTAGTTTGGTATTTTTTATTTTTATTAAGAAAATTTTAAGAAATTTAATACATTGCCGTGAGCCCGGGTGTCCAGGTCCCCTTCGGGCGCCCATGCTCTATATTTTATGAAAGCGCATGGTTTTATCTTTAGATACATCATGATGTACCATCTAGTTAATTAGTATGCAATATGTGGTTCACAGTTTCATTTAATTGATGTATTTCAATGTATCACCTTCAAATATTCAATGCTTTTTTAATATTATATACATACCCTATACTATGTTCATTATTCACTGCTTTTTTCTGATATACCTTGTGTTTTATGTGCTGCATTTTGGTGCAAATAAATCAATCCATTATTTGTTAATTCGACATAAAAAGAAAGACAAACCCCATAATCTTAACTCATGTAACACACTTATTTGTTCAGAGGAAGAAGGCGGGCTTATGTTCCTCCTATTTTCTTGAGTTAGTTTCAATGTCTTGACATTGGGAAGTCCGCCTGGCAAACGCAACCAGTCATTAGATATTGTATATGAACGTACGTGTGTGTGTTTCTGAGATCTTCCGTGTCTATCAAGCAGTGGGAATCCAAGTAGTTTGAATGATTGACGTCATTGTGGATGAGATCACTAATTAAGATGTTTTGAGGATTGCTCGTAGAGTCTGGACATTCGAGATATCCCCATGCGCAGAGAAAATAAATGTTTCTGCTCTGGGCTTCTTAGCAAACAAAAAAGAGAGAGAGAGAAAAAAGAAAAGAATATCGTTTCACAGGATGAAATGACTACATAAGTTTTAACTATCGCTATACCCGGCGCCACCACTATGTAAAAATACTTTGCTGAGGCAGGTTTTGGTAGGGCAATAAAGTACACGGGATTTGGACTTCTTCCCACAAGCGTTTTATTATAAAGCTTTTATGATACAATGTAGTTACAACTCTAATAGTGATCCGAAGACCATTAGAGTCCCTTAATTTGGTTGCTGATGATTAGGAATGTCCTAATGCCCGGTCGAGCTAAGGGACCGCTTCGGGACAACCTCAGGGCCCAGTAGTAGCCAAGAAGTTAGTGTATGGGTCTCTCAGGGCCAAATCGCAGCCAAGAGAGTGAAAAGGAATTCTCAGGGCCCAGTTGTAGCAAAAAGATGGATATGTGAAGTCTCTCAGGGCCAGTCGCAGCCAAGAGATGGATGTATGGAGTCTCTCAGGGCCCATTCCAGCCAAGAGGTGATATAAGGAGTCTCTCAGGACCTAGACGCAGCCAAAAGTGCGATAAGAAATTCTCAGGGCCCAGTCGCAGTCAAGAGGTGAATGTATGAATTCTTTCAGGGCCCAGATACAGCAAAGAGGTGGATATATGGAGTTTCTCAGGGTTCAGGCGCAGCCAAGAGAGTGGAAAGCTACACTAAAATATTTCATTCATTTCTCAAAACTCCATATATCCATCTCTTGGTTGTATCTGGGCCCTGAAAGAATTCATACATTCACCTCTTGACTGCGACTGGGCCCTGAGAATTCCTTATCGCACGTTTGGCTTGAACTTTTGGTTTGAATGTTGTGCTAAGAGAGAAAATTGTACCTATTCTTAGAACGCTAAATTGAATTTTGAAACGAACTCTTCTCACTATCTCTTACTATTTTTTGTCCTATGTAGCTCAATATTAAAACCAGAAGTTTTAATGGATTTCTATCACTTCTGGTTTTAGTATAGAATTGAGAATAGAGATTAAACGTATTCTTGAGGCGCTAAACCGATTGCAGGACTTCCCTTCTCGCTATCTACTACCGTTTTTGCTTTTTAGTGATCAATATTAAAACCGGAAATGGTTGATTTTATAACTTCCGGTGGATGGATTACCTCTATCAACGAACTCGATTCCTAATTTTCCACTCTGTATATCCTGGTTAAAATTGATGGTCATCCAGCAAGTAGTTCTTCAGATTTTTGTCGACCGGACGGATGGACACACGGACCGACAGGTAAATAAAGAAGTTTTGATTGGTAAACCAAACACAGAGGCGTCATTTGGGGAAGAGAGAGCAACAATTAGTCCCGCTGAGTTTAAGAAACATATATCTCCACAAGTTGTATACTAATATACCAATGAAAACAGTGATACGCTTATGTCTGTGAATTGTCTTGCCTTCTGGAAAAACCTAAAGTAACGCTACTAACCAAACTCTTTTGAAAGGACCGATACTTTGCTACACATGTAAAATGGCAACACTGTTAATATTAATTGGTAAATCAAGTCAAGATAACCTACCAGCCACTCTTCCTGAGAGAGCGGAAGCCATTTTGACCACGTGCATAGCTAACGAGTAAGGTGGATCTTAATGGTATTATGTATGTATGTATGATATATAGATAGACATGTCCCGCTGTGCTTAGAAGGATTAATGAATGTAGTTGGCACGGACTGCAGATACCGCCCTTCTCAAGGTTAAGAGCACCTACTACCACAACCAGGGAACCACAAAGAAACATTGTCAGGCGAAGACTCTTTTTCGACGTAGGAGGGACATCTTGTAAAACACCTCGCCTTCTATCTGAATTTCAGTGCCCAACCTTCTTCCTAAAGCGATTTAAATTATGGGTAAGAATTCCAGCTGATGTGGTCAAGGAAAGACTGTTTACAATTCGCAAATCTTCAGCATTTTCTCAGAGGTGGACTATATAACACAGTCTGGCACCCTAGGGCAGTGGTTCCCAACCCTTTTTATGACTGGAGACAACTGAATACTCGCGACATCACGACATTTTTTTTTGTAGTATTTTCTTTTTCTAACACCAATGGGAAACAAGTAGAAGCGTTATATATATACCACGTAAAGGAATTTGGTTTATATAGTGTGCTATTTTCTCAAATAATACTGAAATCAGAAGTGGTAGTAGATTTCAACCACTTCCGGTTTTAGTAGAGAGATTAAAGTAGGGATGGAATATGTTGTAAAGTTCTGCTTGTACTGGTGTAGGTAGAGCATAGGTAGAACAAAGTATAGTCCGGAATCGTTTTCACCCACTACCATATTTTATTACAAAATTCCACTATAATACAAAATAAATACAATTACTGTATTATTTGTGTAAGACTATGTGCAACTTCGGCCTGACGGTCGTGGAAAGGAATCCTCACTAAGCAAGCTACGTGAGGAAGGGTAGGACAATCAATGCTCCAATGCAAGTAGATAAGTGTTAGAGTCCCAACAAAGCTCGCCTGCAAGCTAGGCAGGTGTTCTGATAAGGACTCTTCCAATGCTCTACTACAAGCAGAGAGAGAGAGAGAGAGAGAGAGAGGTAAAGGTCTCACAAGACTCCACTGCAACCCAGAAGGAAAAGAAACCCAAAGACTCCACTGCAAGCTAGAGGCTTTGCGCTCTGGTGAAGTACTTCCAAGGCTCCACTGCAAGACAAGAAAGGGAATTTGACCAGTAGAGACTGATGCCTGTCGTTGAAATTCTCTCGCTTATATAGGTGCTGCAAGCAAGAAGGTAGCGCTGTTGTTCCTTCTTCGTCACGTGATCAGTGGTGTTGTCCCCGTCGTCTGCTGCTACAGTAATCCGTAATAAGACGTACAATGTTCATGTTTGTAAATAGAAGCACCCGTCGGGTGTTTATAAACACAACCATGCAGGATATAACAATTGCTAGAAACCATTTCTAAATATCCGTTACTGTTTTTACTCTACAGCGATAAATTAAAACCGGAAATGGTTGATTTCTAGCCAGTTTTGGTTTTAGTAGAGATATTAAAGTGGAGAGAGAATATATTTTTGTGGTGCCTAATTGACTGGAGAATACCGCCTTTCGTTATCTTTTACTGTTTTACTTTATAGCGACTAATGTTAAAAACCAGAAGTGGTTATTATTTTTTTTTTTTCAATTTCAGATTTGAATAGAGAGTTAAGGGTAATTAAATGGTACATATTTACAGTTTGAGAAACGTTCCCCTAAGCCACATAGCCATATAGCCTGACCCTTTTAACATGTATCAGCTTATCTGAAAACTGTTCTGTTTGGTATGCATATGACTCCGATATTCAGAAATCCTTTCCATCTTTATTAAATTCTCAAATGTTACCAATCTAATTAGGCTAGGTATATTTTTTTAGAGCCTAAAGTATCACGGTTAAGTGTTTATTACAAGTCTACATGAGCTGGATTTTTAAAAGTTTAAAATATCACATTGATGTAGCCTAGTTATCATTACGAACTTATCTGGATTTTAAAAAGCCTAAAATATCAAATTTAGGTAATCTACTTAGTTACCACTAGGCCTATAACCCTAAATGGGCTGAATTTTTTAAAGTCTAAAATATCATATTGAAGTAGTATTAGCCTACATGGGCTGGATTTTTAAAAGCCTTAAATATCAAACTGAGGTAATCTACGTAGTTACCATTAGGCCTATAACCTTAAATAGGTTGGATTTTTAAAGGCCTTAAATATCAAATTGAGGTAATCTACGTAGTTACCACTAGGCCTATAACCCTAAATGGGCTGGATTTTTTAAAGTCTAAAATATCAAATTGAGGTAATGTACGTAGTTACCATTAGGCCTATAACCCTAAATGGGCTGGACTTTTAAAAGCCTAAAATATCAAATTGAGGTAATCTACGTAGTTACCACTAGGCCTATAACCCTAAATGGGCTGAATTTTTTAAAGTCTAAAATATCATATTGAAGTAGTATTAGCCTACATGGGCTGGATTTTTAAAAGCTTAAAATTAAAAATTCAATAATCTAGTTATCCCTGCAAACCTATACACCGTGTATAAGCTGGATTATTAAGAGCCTAAAATATAAAATTGAAGTAGCATTACGAGTTTTACATCCTTTGAGATTTTAAAACCCAGAATATCACATTGAAGAAGCCTAGTTATCATTACAAGCGTACGCTTTTTTTTTTTTTTTTTTTTTTGTCAGGCTCGTGAATTTAAAATTTGAAAAGCAGTTCGATCCTCAATTAATATTGTGGTTCTGTAATACTATTTTGAAATTTTTGCCATAATTATTCATGTAGGCCAACATTTTTATTATTATTGGTCGAATTCAGTTATAAAATATAAATACTCGTTGTAAATATGTAGTATATTTAATAAAATTATCACGAACGACTATCGAGCAAGCTGTCGTAATATTGTTGCTAAATTTATTTATTTTTTAAAAATTGAGTTTACTGCCCCTTTCAGTAGTAAGGCTATATGAGACGTGAAACTACAACTTAAGGTGGGGTCCGAACAATATGAGTGCCGCTGAGAATCGAACCTGGGTCTACGGTCTTTGCTAAATGACATTCCACTGTCACGTGAGGAATTTATTTGGAAAAGATACAGTAAATTAGTATATTACAGGGTCGGATCTAGAATTTTCTGACGAGGGGGGAACCAATAACTACCAGTACATTTGAATTAAATTTTAGTTTTTAATGCCTTTTGTCATTTGTGGTGTGTGGTGTAAAAGAGGAATTGTCCTAGAAATGCTCAGTGTCTGGTCTCGGGATTCGAACCCACGATTTCTCGAATACAAAGCCGTTTCACCAACTGAGCCACGCTCGCTTTGTATCGGTATATTTCTCAGTATATAATTAGCTTACTGCTTTAGATGAGGAATTTCTTTAATCATGGGAACTTGGAATGTGATAGATACTTGTATTGTACAGAATTCTTATGAAAGCGCTGGTATTTTCACTGCTAGCTTCTCATTTCAGATAGTGTATATTTACAACGAAGGGAAAGGTGGACGTGCACCCCACCTAAATCCGGCCCTGGGTTTATATGTAGTCAGTTAGTTAGTGAATTATGTATATTTACAACCTGTAATAATTTTAGGTTTCAAAATATACTTACATCTTGTAAACTGTTGACTTTTCAATGGTACCGACGGAATCTAGCATAGACAGGTTTCACTGTATAATGATTTCGAAAGTAAATTGCAGTATTTCATGTTAGTCCTTGTACAAAATGTTTTGTCATATGCTTTCTTTTATTATTGGTTCAGACCGCTTCTGCTAACCAGTAAGGAATATTTATTATTTAAAAAACAAAAAGACTGTTTAAGGCGGTGATGTGGCTTTGGTATTGCATAATAAATTATGGTGATAAGTTACTTATCGCTTATCATGACAAGTAATCAATGAATAAATATGATTGCCAAAGCATCAGTTATTTGTACGATTGAATGCTAGTCAAACAGCATGTCTTCTTCTAATGTACGTACATTTGTATATCTAACTTACGTATGTACATTTTTAGCCATACATCTTCTTCATATGCCTTCTAAAAAAACTTTACTAAAATAATTGGTTACACCTATGATATATTTTGGGTTTTCACATTGTAAATACAGTACTTTCTATCAAAGCGAGAACGAATTTTGATGATGAATTTTGTAAAAATAAAACTCCGTCTTTTAACAGTCTTCACTTCCTCTTATTTGAAAGAATTCTGACTTCGCCTTGAAGAAGTTAGGGAGGGGTTCCAATAAATCAATTGTGGCAATATATATGGTTAACTTACTCAAGTACTTGCTGATGTATACCTTATACTATTGACACGTTAGACAAATAATGCTGAATTTGTTAGAATACCAGTTGTCCTTGAAGCCACGTAAATGCGATGTAAATAAGAATATATAATCCACACTTTTTCTTAGAAAAACCGTGGGATGTATTGAATAACATTAAGATCACATGTAAAAGAAGTGCGATGCGTGGATTTCTGCTCTAACGATCTTTTTCTAACTCTGCTCTTATAGTCTGTTTAGGATTTCTTCTTTTTTAAAGTTTAATATCACATAATCATACATCGAGAATAAGGGAGATGATAGTGATGAAAATGGAAGATAACGTTGTGATGATGAAAGTAGGAGGAAAGCTCCTATAGCAGTGTTTCATGCTTCTTTTTTGTAACTTTTCTATTTTTGTTCCATACAACACAATACTTGAAACAAAATATTTGATGAACATGTTTCCTACATTCATAAAACTTGAGGATGGGAAGCACGAAACCGGATTATTGCCTAGGCTAAGGAGACTGGAACCTGGGGCGGCATGCAGCCTACCGGAAAGTGCAAACCCAGATTGCCGCCTAGCCTGTGTAGACGGAAGTCTAGCGTGGCATGCAGCCTAGAGGGAAGTACAAACCCGGCTAACCGCATAGGCTGAGTGGACTCGAGCCTAGGGCAACATGCAGCCTAGGGGAAATGCAAGCCCAGATTACCGCATGGCTGAGTAGACTGGAACCTAGGGCAGCATGCAGTCTAGGGGAATGTGTAAACCCGGATTAACGCCTAAGCTTAGAGTGAAACCTGAGGCAGCATGCAACCTAGGCAGAAGTGCAAACCCAGATTACCATCTAGGCTGAGTAGGCTGGAATCTAGCGCGGCATGTAGTCTAGGGGGAACTGCAAACCCGGATTACCGCCTAGGCTGAGTAGACTGGAGCCTAGGGCAACATGCAGCTAAGGGGGAAGTGCAAACCCGGATTATACTCGTATAATGCACAATAAAATGAAATGAAATCTTTAAGTTTTATGTCCCACAGTTATGCCGGTTAAGCTAAAGAAGACGGTGATGATGAGAGATGAGTGAAATGGTGGAATGAAGAAAGTGTGAGGAAACGGAAGAATCCCGGGAAAACCCACAAGTACGGTGTTTGTCCAGCACAAAGTCCACACGGCGCGAGCTGGTATCGAACCAGGGACTCCAAGCACCGGAGGTGAATGCTCTACCACTGAGCCACCGCGCACCCAATGCACAATAAACTACTTTATCGTATTATAAATTTCCCATTAGAGATTACTATTCGTTCCTCCCAAGCTTTCGAACTGCGCTAGCAAAATCTTTTGGTGTCAGGTAAAAGCCAGCACAGCTAGCGACAACTATTGATCTGACTGTAAAGTATTGGAAAGTAGTGTGATTGAGAGACTAAAGGGTCTTGTTTTTATACATAATAAGGATCAAGAATATCTAATTAACGTTTTACCTAGATGTTTATGCAACCCGCAACTATTAAATGTTTTGCAGTTTGCATATAGTGTTGCTCACAAACTGGTATGTTTTTGCTTTAGTTCATAATAACCATATTCCTTGTTTTTTCCTTTTCGAGATGAAAATACACCTCGATCAAAATATAAAACTTTGTCTTCATGTATTAAAACAGAAAGGACAACAAAACTAGCGCTTTCGAACTCGGTACATGGAAGTATATTTGAAATTTCATTACCTTACTTTTTTGAGAGGAAAAGGGGGCGGTTCTGAAAATATTGCCTAGGTCAGTGGTTCCCAACCGGTATGTCGCGAAATTTTGAAACTTAAAAATCATGAAGCATTTAACAATAATTAATTAAAATCAATTTTGAGACAATTATTTACCACTCAATGCTTCCAGCGGTAGCAACAACGCTCTGTACTACATAGAGTCACTTATTTCATAGATTGACATTTATATAATTTATACTATTGAATACATCTATATAAGCAATTAGAATTTATCTAATCTTTATTTTATTAGGGTTACGCACGTGGGACTCATAATATTCTAATGCTAGTACGTCCGTATGTCCGTTACACTACACAATAACCCTTGAACGGAAGCAAATTTTAGAATTCTTTTTTTCTTTTACAATGGATAGTTAGAGCAGTTAACTTTGCTGCTTTCGTTAAGAGAGTCAATCCGTTAACGAGTAACGGCGACTTTACGTTTCGTTCGTTATTTTACACGATAACTTTTGAACGAAAGCGTTTTTCTTCTTGTAATATGTAGAGTGGTTGCTTCAGACGAGCTTGTTAACGGAGTTAATCCGTTAATATCTTAACGAGTAATGGCGACTTTATTCCCCTCCGATAGTTTACACGATAACTTTTGAACGAAAGCGTTTTTTCTTACAATAGATAGCTAGAGTGATTACTTTGAAGGAGTTCGTTAACGGAGTCAATCCGTTAACACCATAACGGGTAATGGTAACTTTACGTCTCTTCCGTTAATTTACACGATAACTTTTGAACGAAATCGTTATTTTCTTGTAATAGGTAAAGAGTGATTACTTCGGGCGAGCTCGTTAATGGAGCCAATCCGTTAACATCTTAACGAGTAACGGTGAGTTACATTTACCCGTTAGCCCA
This sequence comes from Thermobia domestica, assembly GCF_964235325.1. NCBI lineage: Eukaryota > Metazoa > Arthropoda > Insecta > Zygentoma > Lepismatidae > Thermobia > Thermobia domestica. Next base: position 22,797,728 of record NC_137469.1, on the reverse strand, counting down.
CAAAATAACTCTTGAATGAAAGCGAACTTTTTACTTAAGTTTTTTTTTGCAATAAATAGCTAGCGTGTGATTATCTCGTCAGAACTAGTTAATGAAGTCAATTCGTTACCATTTTAATGGTTAGCGGTGATTTGAAGGGTAGTATCCATATCCTTCTAGCTTCTACTATTGAAAGTTACACACCTCGCCCTTAGATGGCAGTAAATATCTTCCAGAGACTGACATCTACCGGACAAAATTGAAACTTTTAGTGCGTGTGATCATTTTTACTATCAACTAGAGTTTAATGAATTGTATACTCGTCAATGGCGTATTTAGGATTTTGATTCGGAGGGGCTATGCACAACACAAGGCAGCAAGGGGGGCAATTATCCATCTAAGTTTGAGAACTAAATATATTTTAATCGCTTGTTTACTAAACAGCGTGACAAATATCTTGGCATTTGAAGGCGGCGCTTCAAGTTCCCTTTAAATGCTGCTAACAAATGAGAGGAAAGCGGTATTGCCACGTTTATTTTGTACACATCCACGTTTATCCCCTATCAGCTGATCGCGCTATAGTTTGTCTGCATAGCCGTAGCCACACCCCTTTACCACTTGGCAACGTCGCGCCAGAGCTTGCGTTTTATTCGTTTAGCTGAAATGCCAAGATGTTTGTAACAGGCTTTAATATACTAGGAAAAAGGTGAAACTCGTATGTTGGTGAAGGATCTTACTCCCCACCCCCAGGCAAATTTGAAATGACGCTCCTGCAAACACACGTTGAACATTTGTAATCTCATTTCAACTTAACTGATTTCATTTTTTTTAATGGAAATATTTAGTTTTATCTGTGTACGTTTTTACCTGAAAGAAAATGTTGAGACAAGTTGAAGCTAAAATATACTGATTGCAGTTTTAATGGCAAGAATTGCAGACTGGTGAATCTTATGTGGTATGATGCACACAAAAATTTAGCAGTGAATCTAACCTTTTATTCTATTCATAGAAGAAAAGGAAGCATCCTCTTGGCCTACCTAGTTTCCGGAGCTAGACCCTACTTTTTCCTCCCTCTTGATTTTCTTTAAATCAAACATTTACCCTTCTTTATAACTAAATGAAGTAAATATTCTTTTGCTATAATTAAAGTCCTGTTATGTTGATACTTGTGTAAGATGGTGTAGAACACCAGTTTCGCTTATCAGCTACTTTACTGATGGCGGTCGACTTGAATCAGAATTAACAACGATCGAAATTATGGTAGGAGAAACGAAAGAAAGTAACAAGTAAGAAAAAGAAACAGAAGAGTAGAATGGACGAAAGAAAGAAAAAATGAACGGAGTTCTTACATGGAATGCAATTTGACAAATACAGTATCTATTATTTCTGAACAAAGATCATAAGAAAATGGAGAAATGAATGAAATTCTTAGAAATGGTAATAAGGATTATTGTTGTACGTGGAATGCGAAAAAACTAACAAATTTATTCCGGGGGGTGGGGGCTTGAGCCCGAGAGCCCCCTCCCCTAAATACGCCACTGATACTCGTTACCTAATTCTGTTTGAGATTCCCAACTATAGTGATGGATATCTAATTCAATTGTGTTTTATGTTTTCTGTCTTTTTCGGATTAGTGTTTAATCTAAGATGATCAGAAGGGCACACCGCGAGGACCATTTGTGGTTCGCGGACCACAGTCTGGGTGAGAGATGCTAATATATAACAACGACATAAGGATGAACCTAGAAATTAATGGAGAGATACTTTTAAAAAAAATAAAGCTATTCTTTTCATTCCGAACATAAATATTGATTTTTCTAGATCAAGAATACTCGCCGAGTTACGTTTATGTGTGGTCTTTTACTTTAAACGTCACGTCAAAGAAGTTTGCTTTCACATATCGTCACGTAAAGACCCCTTACCGTCGTCAGTTACTCTAATAAAAAAGAAATTAGCTGAAATATTCCGGGTGGTCCAACATATTAATGCTGATTATCTACTTGAAATCTGGACCACACAATACAAATATCATCTATCTTTATCAGACAAGGATTGCTTTATTATTATTATTATTATTATTATTATTATTATTATTATTATTATTATTATTATTATTATTATTATTATTATTACTGAAAAGTATACTGGAAGGAGTTATCTATGTATTAAAATCCTACGTTTAAATGTTTGTGGTCAAATAAGTTCGACAATGAAATTGGAAACCACAAGCTCTAGAAACGCTCCGTTTTTGCTCGTGGATTCCAAATTTTATATAAATTATTTACCAGTTCTCATTCAATTTTTTTAAAAAAATATTCGACAGGTTTTAGCGGTCGTTTTGGGACCATAAGATTTAACATTGGCCACTAGGGCGTTGCTAAGGTTGATATCCTTGTGTTATAGGCAACCTGTAGAAGAGTTATATATAGCGGGTTGACGAACATTGCAGGCGGTTTGCTTTAATCTGAAGAACAAAATCTATCTGAAGAATTGGCAACTTTAAAGGCCTGTAGTGTCTCGTTTCATGAAAAAAATAAAAGTGTTACAACTGAAAATTCTTATATCTATAGCAATTCATTTCTATTGTGAGTCCTCTCGTCCTTTTTTACTCTATAGCGATCAGTGTTTCAACCGGAAGTGGTTGATTCTGCTACTTCCGGTTTGAATAGGAGGTTAAGAGAGAAGATTGCATCTATTCTTAGAACGCTAAAACGATTTAAAATATACTTCTCGGTATCTCTTATCCTTTTTGGTCTATGTAGATAAAATTGAAACCGGAAGTTCAAATGGATTTTAATCACTTTTGGTTTCAATACAGAGTTAGGGACGAAGATGAAATATATTCTTGGGATCCTTAATCGATGTCAGGGAACGATTTCTCGCTATCTATTACAGTTTTTTCCTCTATACTGATAAACGTTAAAACCGGAAATGGTTTATTTCTACCACTTCCGGTGAATGGATCGCCTTCATCAACAAACCTGAATCCTAACGTTTGTCCCTCTGCGTCCATTTGATTGATTGAGGTTCGTCAAAAGTAGTACTTGATATGTTTTGTCTTCCGGACAGATGTAGACACCGAGAGATATGGTAAAGATATATGAAGTTTCTGTAAACCGAACTGCTTTTTAAAAATGGCTAACATGCTCTTTACTTTGAACGAGTCTCGGGCTTGAATCCCGGAGAAGGTACCTACCTTCGATGCAAATTAGAGTAGTGGTTCGAATCACAATTTAAATTGTAGGTCCCTTCTCGTGTAGCCTTAGTGGTGAAATGGGACGTTAGGGCTCATATCTCCACTAATTACCCATTATGTAGCATGGTACCCATTGTTGTGCTTCCTCTTGCCCGGTGCGGCATAGTCGGGCGGTTTAAGGTTTAGGCTGACGATCGTGAGGTCAAATCTACCGGGGGTTTGAGTATACCTGAATAGTATGGAAGTTTTTTTTAAGTGTTCTGGGTACTTCAGTGTTTGTATCCCGTACGAGTACGGTAAAAATTCAACAATGTAACGAACAGCTCAATAATTTTTGAATTAAAAAAAAAAAAACTGGTAATATGCGTGCATATGGTGTCGGATTCAATATCTTCTTGGGTACTCGTCTCAGGTATCGGGTCGTATTTACGCATGGACCATGGCCTGGAGCTGCAAATTTTTTTCGTATATGTTATTTTCTATTATTATTAAATTGGAGCGAAGCTGAGGCGTTCGTTTATCCGGATAATCCTCCGAGATGCATGAATCGTCCTCCATTAAATTTGACATAGTGATCCGAGAGCATGTGTGAGTGTCGTAAGAGGTCGCATGTCCAGATCCGACATACTATTGAAAAATAGTCACCGAAAAACTGCATCTCCGAAATGTCAGAACCATTCTTCACCGAATTTGTCATAATGATTCAAGAGCGCGCACTGAGTGTCGTAAGGGGTCACACGCTAGAAGCCTGCACGGGCCGGGCTTGGGCGGGCCAACTCTGTTATTTCTTTGGGCCGGGCCGGGCTTGGGCGGGTCGACACTGATTTCTCTTCAAGTCGGGTCGGGCTGGGGCCGATTAATTGCAATTTTTTTCAATAATTATTGCACTTTCGTTAAACAATAATTGGAATAAAGCCAAACGTTGAAGAAGTGTGCCCGTGGAAAATGTTACAAAGAATGCAATAGCTATTTACTGTTTGTATTGCTTAGCGGCTCCACTTTTACTATAGAGGATTGCAGGCATTGCGCGATAAATTGAGCTCTGACCTTGACCTTCACTGAACCCAAAATATGACAAGAAAGGATGGGAAAGTTTTGCCTGTCGTTAAACAATATTGCCATCTTCACTTTATGCTAAAATCAATTAAGTTAGATTTTTGTTACAGAAAATGGAGTTTTTGTTCTCTCGATGACAGGCAAAGTTCTAGGAGGCAATGGTACCATTCGAGGGGCAAGCGCCAGGTTCTGAACCAGAGTTTAGAAGATGTTTCTTAGGGTTAGGTCAAGTTTAATACTAAATTTTGAGAAAGATTAGGACTCGAGCTAAATTTTAAAAAAAATTATCGGGCCGGGGTCAGGCCAAAAGCTTTTAAAATTTATCGGACCCGGGCTGGGCCAGGCCTAGGTACATTCGGGCTGGATTGGGCACGGGCCGAACAGCCCGTGCAGGTCTCTATCACATGCCCCGATCGGACATACCATTGAGGAATAATCATCGAAAAACGGGATGCCCATAGACAATTTTGAGAAGTATTTGGGGCGCGAATGCTCATTGTAAACTATGGAAAACAGAATTTTCAGCATTAGAGATAGGGCGAAACCCTTTACGTTTTGTTCTGGAACACACAATTTTTCAAAGCTATTATACTTATTGCTGATATTAGAAATTCAACTATTTGCATGTCATATTCGTTCACGAAAAGAATTGATGCACTAAAAAATTCTATGAATTTTCAATAAAGATCGATCACTTCGCTATAAATTTGTAATTAATACATACCTAGTTACATATATTCAATTATTATGATATATTATTATTGTATATATTGTATATATTTTATTTATTGTATATATTTTATTCTTTACAATTTCATTTAAATATAATACTTGTACCGAATATGACCCGGGTCCCTAATATGGCCCACAGACAATATATCTGCAGATTTACGTTGGTGCTACTAGATGACGATATAAACTATGTCCTCATGACAAGCGTAAACATATTTGCCCGGCTCAGAGGACATAGTTTATATTGTCATCTAGTAGCACCAACGTAAATCTGCAGATATGGTGGGTGGGCCATATTAGAGACCCGGGCCATAATCGGTACAAGTACCATATAATCATTTACTTCATTCTTTTAAAATTTTACACCGCTCTTTATTGATATTCAGGAGACGTCATTTATTTAATGGTCCAAGGGAGAGGCAGAGTGTTAAATAGTCCTGTTCGAATACAAAGCCAACTACTTCAGATTTCACCTTAAACTATAGATCCCGTCCAGCGGCGGATATAGCCCAGGGCTAAAAGACCCCAGTTTTTTGAGTCACAAAAAATTTAAAGTATTATTTATGTATTTTGAAAGGTCATTCGTAAGCGTTGCCTTTTATTCTTTATTGGATTTTAAAAAAATATTAAATATTCCTAGTTCCTATTAATGAAATGCGTAAATGGATTTCAAATTAAAATGAATTGCGTAAACTCATGATATACCTATCATAATCTGGATTCTGGTTGACCCCCCCCCCCCGTTCCCAGTTTTCACGCTCTAGATCCGCCACTGATCCCGTCTGATATTACCTCAGTATAGTCCCATATAGTTGACAAGGAACATTAAATTCAAATTAACCAAATCCAATTCAAAACAATTAAAATCTTCGCTTGTTTACTACCAAAGATAAGTTTTCTTACCTAACTATAAAGATAAGTTAGTATTAATTCATCCAATAAATATTTAACTATTATCACGAATGAGCACTCTAAGAAACTGATAAAGTAATTAGAAGCAAGAATAAATCAAAATGTATTTGCTATATTTCAAAGTGAAATAAATACCAGTAGTAGTTTGCGAAGTGTGCAACTTCTGGCAAAAAGAAAGAAAGAAAAAAATCCATATAGATAGATCCAGGAAAACCAGTTCTGTGTAGATAATATTTACAGATAAAGTTTGATTTATTTTATGTTCAGATGTCACTAGTTACAAATCTAAGCAATTCCTATGTAAATTTCTGCAATATTTAAACCTCCTTTACACTTCGCAGCCAGCTTGAATATACAGAGAATAATGGAGAAAAAAGAAAATGAAAAAAGGGACACTCAAGAACGGTATTGTGTGTTTCATATGACCTTGAACATCTAATAACCGTAGAAGAATTCTGTTTACTGACAAAATGTCTATATTTTCTCATAATTTATGCATATTTGTTTAGCTTCTGTTGCAGAAATATTGTTAAGTTAAGCGTGGGAAATACGTGCAAGTCGTTTCTGATGATAATATATCGATATTATCCTCATAATCATGTGTTCTGCTACACTGACAGGCAATTTTCCGCATACTGAAAGATTTCTATGCACTACAGTTTCCAGTAAAATTCTTTGTTTTCTTAAACTTTCAAACTATGCTATCAATAAGGATAAGAAGTCTTATAGAACGGGTATATCCGCCTATCTTTCTGACAATAGGGCAAAAGTGGTAGGAGATAGTAAAACGTGGGAGGAAACGGAAGTATCCGAAGAAAACCTACGAAAACGATGTTGTCCGCCACAAACTTACTTTGCCGTGGTTCGAACTAGGGATCCTTTGCACCAGAGGTAAGCGCTATACTGTGCCCCTTCTGAACCCACATATTAACTACACGTGTATAGACTCATCAACACATATGATTTAAACAAATCACACACACACACACACACACACACACAAAAGCAGCTGTGTAGAAAATTTTTAGATGAAACTCCCGTAACTCAATGCTGACAAAATTTTGTTTGGTTTTCCGTAAAACCCTACGAGAGCAGAGTGAGAAGAGATGGGGCTGAGAAAGGTTAAAATGTGCGGAAAGCTTAGTAACCTACAAGTGTGTGTGTGTGTGTGTGTGTGTGTGCTTGCTATTAAACGCGCTATAACAACGAAACTTGCTTCCCACTCACGACAAAAAGTTTTACTTATAAATAAATAAATAATAATAAAAAAAAAATACTCTGGGGATCAATTGCAATTAAATTGTCTACAGAAACTTTTCGGTGCTGATCCCTCGACGTTAACTCAAGAGTGGTATGGCCGCAGGTAGTTATAACTTGGTTATCTCCAACCTGACCCTTTTATCATTAGCAATTTCATTTCTTTGGGGGGGAGGAGGAGGGGGGAGCTTTGATGCATCATTCTTAGTGAAACACTTTCAAAACTACTTTGAGTTTAGAAGCCAAAATTTATTTTATGATTCTTTTGCTTGTTTGTTTGTTTGTTTGTTGTTAGATCCCACTTTTAAGCACAGGGACGTGAAATATTAGCAAAAACTTAGTCTGCTTCGGTTCTATCTTATGTCGCCCACTCTCACTTTCAGTACATAGGTCGGCGTATCAGAAGGGATTTAAAACTGAAGAATCAAGAGTGTACCTGGAAAAAAAATATAGGAGATTGCCTTCTAAAAATACCCTTCTTTACATGAGTTTGAAAATTACTAACTCTACGATGGGGCTGAGAAAAATAGGGGATGGAAATAAATGTTACAAAGACAAAAGCCACAGTGATTGGAACGAAGCGGTCGGTGTCAAATATGGAAGTATAAGGGAAGAAAATAAGAACAGGTGATTAGTTTTCGATACTGGGTAGTATTGTTAGTGATGATATGAAATGTGAACGTGACATAAAAGCAAGAATAGTAATGGTGAAAGAAGCCTTTAGGAGAAAGAAAATACTATTTTGTGAGGCCTTGAATAAAGAGTTGAGAAAAAGACTCTTCACTTGCTTCGTGTGGAGTTTTGTCCTGTATGGGCAGAAACATGGACATTACGCAAGTGATGAAAAATGACTGTAAAGCTTTCGAAATGTGGGTGTGGAGAAGAACTGAGAGATTAATTGGGTTGAACGGAAAAGGAATGAAGAGTGTTAGAAATGATGAGAGAGAAAATAATAATTGTAGACAGTATTAAAAAGAGGAAGAGAAACTGGTTGGGACATTGGCTAAGAAGGAACTGTATCATGAGGGACGTGCTAGAAGGTATGGTGGCAGGAAAGAGAGGGAGGGGGCGAAGGAAACTAAAATTGACGAACGATATCAAAACAGGAAAATCGTACGTGAAGACGAAGAGGTTAGTGGAGGACAGTGGAGCATGGAAGATTCTCAATTGCGACAAGTGACCTGCGAATAATGGCAGAATACCTATGATGATGATGAAACTCCTTAAAAACTAATCATTATTACTGGTGCGTGAAAAGTTTTTCCACATGACATTGCACGCCCTCACACAAAAAATTTGTCACACTCGTTTACTGGAATACTAGCTAATAAGAAAATGTATATATTTTAGCTAATATTTTCTTGCAAAAGAAACATACTGTATTTCCTCCGACAACAAAACTAAGAACACATTAGAATTGTAAGCAACTCCGCTCCCCTGCCCCTTCCATGGCGCTATATTGTTTCATTGCTAATTGAAATTTAAAGATTCTGTGTTAATTAGTAGTATTCAGTGTCAACATGTCTGATTGTATTGTAATTCGCAGACTACCAGAATACTTGAATAAATTATGAACCTTCCATTGTTTCACACATCTCTCTGTCTCTTACAGATGTTATTGTCATTACGTAGCTTCTTCATGATTCTAACAAGGCGTCAACGACTTCAGCTGTGGACTGTTGTTTAAAGCAGCGCAACGCACTTTGTGGCAACCCAATACAAAAGTTAAGGAAATTCCCTACTCATGGAAGCCTGTCAGGAAAGAACATTGTTTCTGTTTGGAATGTTTATATGCCTACAACGGCATTCATTAGCAATAGAACTTAAAGCATATTTGTAAACAATGTGACTTGTTTACACATTTCTATACAATCCTATCAAGAATTCTAACTTGTTTAGTCTCTGAATCTACTAAAGAGAAGTACAGATATAAAGCAATTTAATTTGCACGGTCGCAAGTGGTTCAGAACGGAAAGTTTCATACCTTTTGTTGGGTCCAAGCCAGGGGCGGACTTCTGCGGGGGGGGGGGCGGTGGATTGTCATACTGCTACTTTTAAGGGCTCCAAACTTTGGGATGGGTTTTATTTATATATATAAAATAAGAAAGTTTCCTCTTCTGGGGGGGGGAGATCGCCCCCCCCCTGGATCCGCCTCTGGTGCAAGCCTTCAGCTTTCTGTACACTATATAAGGTGTAATGAAAAAATACAGGGAATGTAGTTGCACAGTGCCATCTAACGATGTTCTATCCATTTCAACTAGTAAGCCCGGAAGCCTAAACTTTTCGTACAGTCACTGCCGAGTTTGAATAGGGTTGCCAATCGTTCGGTATTTTACCGGACAATTCGGTTTTTGATCTCCTAGTCCGGTGTCCGGTACTGCCTAAAAACCGGACTTAAATGTCCGATAATTTTTTCCTCTTATTAGTCCTATTCTATTCTCTGTTCCATTCAGATTATTTTTTAATTCCGTCGGAAGTAGATTTAGTTCAACCTGGATTCTAAAACGAACCGGCTGATGATCACAGCCATAGCGTAATTCAATTCCCCAACGAATTTGCTATTCTGTCGTGCAGTGACAGTGATGCCTATTTGGCTTATTTTTTGGCTAAATCTAGCATATTTGGAGAGGCATTTAGTTATACAAATATACGGAAATGGTTATAGCCTTAAATATAGCTTATTTTATGTATGTAGGTATTATCAACCCCAGCGAAGCTGGTAAGACTTATTTTTCAGGTATATTTTGTGCATGCTATAATCATAATTGCTTTCCGGTTTTAAATACATGTATTATTGATGGTAGACGACAAAAATTACACGTGTCGACTCAGCCAAAACTGGAATAAGTTAGTTTAATAAATGCTTCAAAAGTAACTAAAGTTATTAAATTCGAACCCCGAATCGCTCAATTTTATATGAAGTAACCACTTTCAGCTTGTTTACAGTTTTGACGAACGATGATGTGACAATCTTATGAGTATACGTACTCCAGAAGGGTGTCCGGTATTTCCATTTTCAAATATTGGCAACCCTAAGTTTGAACGAGTTGTGATATGTTTGCTTCCAGAGACAGAAGTGTCTGTCGGGCTGCCAAAAAGAAAGTGCCAAAGAAGCTCATGAAGTGTCAAAATCAGGGTATGGTGACGAAACGGTGGCATTGATGAACTGTTTACAAGTGGTATGAGCGATTGAAAAGCGACAAGTTGTCGGTTGGAAAACGAGCAACGATCGAGATGTCCTTCGACGTCAAAAATAAATGAAAACATGTAAAAAAAAAAAAAAAAAAAAAAAAAAAGCACAAATGATTTGTTAAAACAGGTAAATGGCTATTAAAAAAGCTTTCCGAAGAACTAAACATCTCGTATGAGACTGTGAAAAGAATTTTAATCGCCGATTAAATTGGCAAATGGCTTCCTTCTTCACCATGAAAACGCGCCATGCCACACCTAGTTTTCGATCCGCAAATTTTTGGCCGAAAAAATATTCCTCTCAGTCCACATTCGCTGTACTCTCCAGATATAGCAGCATGCGACTTCTGGCTGTTCCCCAAAATTAAAACCATGCTTAAAGGAAAACGTTTTAACACCATTCCTGATATTGAGAGGGCCACGACAGAGCAACTGAACGCCCTTCCAAAAGAAGTTTCCCAGAAATGCTTCCAGTCATGGATTCAACGTTGGGATAACTGCATTGTTAGCCAAGGACAGTACTTTAAAGGAGATTAAATCAAATTTCATGTAAGTTTATTACTTGTTTCTAATAAAATTATTCACCGTATTCTTGATAACACGTCGTATATTAAAATAGGGAACACTGTAGTCTATTGGTTAGAGTATTGGATTCAGTGTTTCTTGGGAGGCACTACACCCCCCCTTGGAGCTCTGAGAGTGCTCCCCGGACGAGACCAAAATAATTCGTCTATAATATAATAATAAATAAAAATAGTACCAGCAGTGTCCCCCCCCGAAACACTTTTTCTGAAAGAACGACTGGTTGGATTCACGTCCCAGGTTCGATTTCCGGCTGGTATTTCTCAACTTTCGGCGTTCAGCCAGCGTCGTGAGGCAAACTGGGGAGTCACGTGAATAAAAGACGTAACGGCCACTAAGTCTAGAAAACTCTTGATACGCCTGTTAGATGATCTAGTACTGTATCTATCTAGTACCAAATGTTCTCAGTTAAAGCATTTCATTATAAGAATAAGAAATAAAACGAGAAACTACATAACACAACCGACAGGGGCGTACGCAGGGTGTGGGTCCTGGGGGTCCGGACCCTCCCCCCGAAATCCCGACTTTTTTGTGAATGTAGTCTACTTTTAGGACCAATTTTAGAAGTTTAGCCTCAAATTGTATTTGGACCCCCCGGAACGCTTTAGACCCCCTCCCGAAATAAATTCCCGCGTACGTCCCTGACAACCGAAATAACATCAACATTCCCATAAATAAAAATGTTCCGTATCTTTACAGTGTACAAACTTGCGTTGCTAACGAGTGTGAACTTAGCAGGACCACTTTATTTTTCGATTTTTTCGAATTTGAGACCGGTACAAACGAACATTTTTAAGGTACAACCCGGTACAAACGCAGTACAAACGTATGGTATGCAAATATTTATAATTTTCAAAAGTGGTCCTGCCAAGTTAACACTTGTGCGTTGCTACTAGAAATAAGATTTAGAAATATTAGGAGATCGATTTTCTCCCAAATAACTATATTTGTAATAATTATTTGGTGGCACCAAAATTCTTCATCTATACACATCTACTGTGACTGATGATGTATCAATATGAAATCGTAAGTAAAATAAACGTTATTCTAACAGAAAGAAAATATTCTAAAACAAAAAGGAAAAGATAATTGTATTGTTGTGGATCCAAGAGTGGATTTAGAAAGGTGTGGATTTACCAATAGAAAAAATAGTCTTATAAAAGTACGAGGTCATTTTTCTTTTTTTAAAAAATGTAAACAGCATAACCCCGATTTTATATGTTCCTTCATTTAACGAATTTCCACATCAAACGAAAGATTAATTCGCTCCCGAAAGATGATGCTATACATAACGCATTTAAAGTCACATTTAAGGAAAACTATATTAATAAATTTTTGCATTGCTAAAAATTTATCCCAGGAACGTCTTAAAAGGGTTCTCCACACGCAATTGCCTAGGAGAGTTTATTTATATTTATTATTTTAATGGGTTCTAAAATGTTAATTTAGCATTTTTTTTTTTTTTTTCGTTTTCAGGTTTTTGTTAGTGTTTGCTTCGATATGTTTAATCACTTTTGCTCAATATTTCAATACAGTATGAGGGGGGACCCAAAAGAAACCGGATTGAAAGAGCGCTGCCGTTCCTAGGTGTAGTAGAGAGTTCTCCTGCTAGGTGGGTCTAGTAGAGACCTTCACAGATCAGTTGGCAAAGCGGCGTCTGCGTAGGAGGTTAACGTTTGATCGTATTATTGTTTTTCTCAACTGTTCTCGTTTGCCGCCTGCGAAATCGTTATGGCAGATTCAAAGGAACAAGGAGTTTGTTTGCTTCCTGCTTGGAAAATCGGAAACAAAAACTTACCAAATGCTTCAACAAGCTTTTAAGAAGGATACTATGAACGGCACACAATTTTTGGGGCGCTTTAAGTGTGGTGAGATGACTTTTGAAGATCGTGCTCGTTCTGGGTGCTCTTCATCATTTCGAAACGACGAAAACATCAAACAAATCTGACCCAAAATCAGCGAGGATCGTCGTTTCATGATCGATAATATTTTAAAACAGGTAGGAGTGAGTTGGAGCTCGTGCCAGCGTGAGGTTTTGCAAATGAGGCATGTTGCCGCTAAGTTTGTCTCTCGCCTGCTCACACAGGATCAAATCATTCGTCTGAATTTGAGCCAGGACTTGAAAAATCAGGTTGAAAGTGATCCAACTTTTTGACCAACAGGATGACATTTTCCGAGAATTAAACAAAATCTAAAAGGAAAATGTTTTGATGGTGTTGAGGCTGTAAAAAGAACTTCGCAGAGCGCATTGGACGATATAAAAGTATCCAGACTTACAGAGGTGCTTCAAACAATGGGAAAGAGGATGGAAGAAATGAATCGCATTTAATAGAGAGTACTTTGAAGGAGACTGAAAGCATTTTTGTAAAAAATGTAATAAATTATTTTTTTTAGAAGAAAAGTCCGGTTTTTTTTAGGTCCTCCCTCGTATTTTTTAGGCTTGGAAAATCACATTGATAGTGGTCCACTCAACCTTAAGAGTCCCTGGAACGAATTTATGAGTTCCTTGGCATAATTTACACCTTCCAATTTATAAAAGATATACATAATTCCCCCTGTATATATGTACAGCATATTGCATGCTCATAACAGAAACAAAGAATTGTCATTCAATTGTTGTAATATTGCTGCATACCTATCACTGTTATTACACATGTATCAATATTTAATGGTGTGGGGTCCGCACCTTGCTTTAAAAATAAAAAGAGGGTCCGGTCCGCAACTCTGAGCTAATTTGAAATTACTGCAGTGTATATACATTTTGAACAACAGTAAGTTAGATTCAGTAGTCTGTCATTACAAGTGTTTGAAGTAAGACATTTCCTATGTTGTTAATTTTGAAAACCTTTTAAATGTGAAATCCTCGAATTTATAAAATGAAATCATTCAGATCTACAGGGTAGGCAGGAATTAATTCCCAATTAAAAAATTGTTTCTAACTTTTTTAAATAATTCTCAATCGATGAAACAAAAAAGCATTTTGTTTCTTACACTGGTAGAATTTATTACATAACATTTTATTTATATCATTGCAGGTATCAGTGGTGAATCATGACACAACGCCTAACTTTGCGTGTGCGGGATCAGCTGGCGTCCTAGCAGGGGCGGATCCAGGGGGGGGACGATGGGGCAATCGCCCCCCCCCTCCCAAGAAGAGAAAACGTTCTTATTTTATATATATAAATAAAACCCATCCCAGAGTTTGGAGCCCTTAAAAGTAGCAGTATGACAACCCACCGCCCCCCCAGAAGCTGGTCCTGGATCCGCCCCTGCGTCCTAGTATGAAGTATGGCAGACCGTGGAGTTTGAAAGGATCTCGTTTCTCGGTAGATCGAAAGATGATAAAGAATTGCGATATTCAAAGCTAATGGACATGGGTTCTATAGCAGATATTAGGAGACGCGGTCGCTTCTTATCATCTAAGACGGAAAAAGAAACTCTACGAATGGTTCAGGAAATGTTTACTCAAAGTTCTCAAAAATCACTAAGACCGCGAAAGTGGTTTAATCCCACACACAATCTGAATTGTTTTAAAGAAAGAGTTGAATTTTCGTCCATGGAAACCAGATTACTACCAGGAATCACCGGAAGACTGTAATCATCGATTAGAGTATGGGGAGATGATGATTGTTCCGATCTCTTCGGTAATATCCTTCGGTAAGATGAAGTCATGTTTCACGTAACGGGGTTGATTAACTGCCACAATCTTTATTATTGGGTAGGAGAGGATCCGAGGATGATCGTTGAAAAAAAAAAAAACGAACATTGCCCAAAGGTTACAGCACGATGCGGCATGACATCCACGAAAGTTGTGAGTTCATACTGCATTCGGGATACAATGAACGCAGAACGTATCTTGCTAAGCTTAAAGATTATGTTCGAAGTATCGTATCCACGTGGAACAATTATAACGACCTAATCTTTAGGCAAGATAGGTCTTCGCCTCATTTCGTACGTCCTGTCCGCGTGTGTGGCTCGACACCCATTTATCGTCGTGGTCCCTTTGAATTGCCAGCGAGACGCAGCTAAACAGCCTGCGACTCCTTTTTCTAGGAGTGGGCGAAAGAGGAAGTTTATCGTACAAAACAAACAAACAAACAAACAAACAAAAAACTCTTGATGAATTGGATGAATTGAAAGAGTGAATTCATCAAGCTCTTGCAAACGTACCGCTGGAATATCTACAGAAGTTTGTGGCAAACATCCCCAACCGTTTGCGAAAACTGGTGGATATGTTGGTGTTTATGAGGAATTCCAGCAACGCATAACAATTCTACCATCGTAATGAAGAAAATGCTTTTTGTTTCATGAAAATTGGTTAAATATTTAAAAAGTTATAAACAATTTTCAATACGAAGTTAATTCTGGCTCACCCTGTATTGTTTTTTAAAAAAAAAATATGTGTTAAAATATTAAAATTTCGTATTATAGCTATTAGTAAAATTATTATTATTATTTTTAAAGAGATGCACACTTCTTTCATACCAAACCTCTATTTAATGAAAAAAGAAGTAATTCGTTAAATAGGCTTATACTGAAGGTGTATCATTTTCGTGTAGCTGACAGCTAGTCAATCTGCACGGAAAGTAGGAATAAAATCAATTTCAAATAAAATGCCTATCCTATACGATAGAACTACTCTGCATCATTCAAATTTCGAACCCTTTTGTCAATTCATATCTAGGAAAGCAAAAAATTAAGTTACCTTCAAAACGTGAATTATCCTTTAATTGGCAACACCGATAAAATAGCATCATGATTTTCCAGCTGGCTACGTATATAAATTAGTTTTTATTAATGGATGGAAACTCTTATTCGGCACAGAGTTGCCAACCATAGAACACAAAATTATCGATTTTTGTCTTTAAAATTATCGTATATTACAAAAAATATATCGTATATTCCTTATGCGCGTGATAATTGTAGAAACATGTATAATACTACTGACAATAGCACTAATATCTAATATTCATATCTAGGAAAGCAAAGAGTTAAGTTACCTTCAAAAGGGGAATTTTACTTTAACTGGCAATACTGATAAAATAGCACCATGATTTTCCAGCTGGCTACGTATATAAATTATTTTTTATTAATGGATGGAAACTCTTAATTCGGCACAGAGTTGCCAACCATAGAACACAAAATTATCGATTTTTGTCTTTAAAATTATCGTTATATTACAAAAAATATATCGTATATTCTTTATGCGCGTGATAATTGTGGAAACATGTATAATACTAGTAATAAAAGCACTAATATATAATAAACTTGTGTAGTAATCATTAGTTTTGAACTCCAAATCGGCGTTACTGTTTCGCCATTTTTTAAATTCTTATTAACACTACTCTGAACAACAACATTTCCACCCCCTCGTACACGTTATTGAATTTAAAGAACGGATGCAGGGTTGCCATTTGCCAATTCTCAAATCGTTATTGATTTAGTTTAGCGAGAATGACTGTTAAAAACCTCAGTGTGTGTGTGTATTTTGTGATTATTTAATGAGCATCTACATTTTATTTGTACATCCAAAAATTGCAAAAAAAAAAAAAAAAAGTGTGTCTTCTAAATTTATCGTATACTGTATTCACCTTTTATTGTAAAGGCATTATCGTATATAGCAGTGCTACTCAACCTTTTTTTTTTCTCGCGTACCCTTAGACACAGTTCGCCATCCAATTGTGTACCCCTGAAGCTGTTTGAAACAAATTAAATCCAAACGAACTTATTAAACTTAATACATATGTACTGTTGATTAAAAAGGGAAGCAAATAGAGACCCAACATAAAGGCAATCAGTGTGCCAATCAAAACAACTATTTACAGAGGGATAAAGTGCACATCCGAAAATTGGGAAATTTCAAAACATTTGGAAGACATCCAGTTCTACTGAGGAGGATTTTCCCCTCATCCTTCCTGGTAATTCGTACACTGAGGACAATGTTAAAAATTCAAAATCTAAAAGTAACTTTGGAACTAACTTGTTAATGAGATGACTGAGCTTGTTTTCGGGACGACAAATCCTCGATTCTTGGTCGAATCTTCGAGAGTGTGAGAATCAGAGCTGATTCTGGATTCAAGCCATTTTTGTGCTTCGTTTTAATTGGTGCTTATGCAGAGGAACCCTTTTCACACAAATATGTTGATGGAAATGGAAGAAGTTGTGAAATAGAACTGTAACTAATTTCATTGTAGTCTTCGAGCATAAATACAAATTGATGCACACAAATTGTTGTTATCGAATTTCATTTGCACTGAATTGCCAACAGACATTTTCTGCGGACCTCCAGAAGTAGCATTACGTACCCCCAACGATATGCATACCCCCGGTTGAATAGCACTGGAGTATAAGTATCGCAGTGTTGCCACAGTCATAGCCCTGGAGTGGGCTGAAAAATAGTACCAAATTGAAACAAAAAGGGCTGAATTCATTTCTTTACACTAATTGTAATACATGGCTCTAAGAGAGTAAAGTTCTAGAACACTCATCCCCTCTTCCAAGAGTCTAAATAAAGAAAGTGCTCTTTTTTTTTTTTAAAAAAAAAAAAAAAAAAAAAAACTTTAATAAAAGCATCCAAATAGGAGGATCCCGAACAACCATGGAAGTATATGAAACTTTTCTCGCAGGTTGGAAGTATAACAGAAGCCGCAAATTAAAAGGGAAAACAGTTATCATCTTCGGTATGTATTGTAGGGAAAACAAATGCGCCTCTATTACAAAGTAACCAATAAACCAAAACGGTATTATAATCATATATGAAAACATATATATATAACGAGGAACAAATCAATCATCTCCGAGTTCGCGTATAAAGAGTACGTTATAATAAAATATTAAAATATAAATTATCAGGATGCGCCCATCTAGCGTCATTTGTTTCCTGGTATAGTTCGAATTACGAATTTTCCACACAACGTTCATGGCGTTATGCGATGCAATGTCACAGAATAAATGTCGTACATCATTTTTTAAAGAGTCCAACGGCACAGTATGAGTAATGTGAGATGTAGGAAAAGTCTTACTGGCATTTTTAAAAATGAGTATTTATATTTGTTAAATAGTGCTGAATTGGGCAGAATTGTACCAACTTTTCCACAAAAGGGGCTGAAAATGCCAGCGTGGTACCAACTTTTCCACAAAAGGGGCTGAAAATGCCAGCGTGGTACCAACGGGCCAATGAATGACAAAAAGGGCTGAATTTGGTACAATTGTACCAAGTGTGGCAACAGTGAAGTATCGTATGGTCGGCAAGCCGGATTCTTCATGAAATCTGGGCTTTTACGAAGAAAGAATTTCATTTGTGACACAAACGTTTGCTCATAGAACATTTAACTAAAGCACAACTACTTCAATTGGGAATTTCTACACAAAAGCAAACATATATATACACATACTTACACAAAAATAAAAATTTCTAAATACTGCTACTTACATTTTTTGTTATTATTATTATTTAAGATAGAGAGTCGATCAGTTAGCTTACCTCTCGCTTGCAATGGACGAATTTCTCGACATAGACTTGGGTGACATCTCGAAGTCGGAATCGGAACGATATAGGAAGGATTCGCGTCTTTGTGGGAGGTTCTGAAGGACAAGCCCCGCCGAAGGAGACGCCCCCTCAAGGGGACTCCTGCCCGGACTGGCTCCATTTTCCACGTCAAAGCTGAAATGAAACAAGAAAATATATATAAATATATTAATTCAAAACTTATTTTCACTGGCTACAATTTTCAGGAAATATTAATTTTTAAAATAATATATTTTATACGACATTACTTGGTATAGACAGAGGCGAAACTTAAAGACCAACTTATTATAGAAACCAAGGACGTACGTAGAAATTCCAGCTTTTCTAAAGGGTGTTCCATAAAGAAAACTACTTTTGAAACGACCGCCGTGGCGAAAGCTTCATAACGAGGAACTGCATAATTTATACCATTTAACCACAGATTGTTAGAATCATCAAGTCTTCAAGGCTCAGGTCAGGCACGTAGCCAGGATTTCGTGAAGGAGGGGGGGGGGTCCGTGACATGAAATACTGTTGTCATCACACCAGGGGCTCGATCATTATAAACTATTTTACTGGAACACATATTGGTTCGTTTAGCCAGGATTTCTTAACGGGGGGGAAGGGGGGGTTCCATGAAATACTGAAGTCCCAGAAGCTCGATCAATCTAAACTACTTTATTATCAACATGTACTGGTTTGTTAGGACAATAAAATGAGGATAGGTTGCTAAGTATTTTAATAACAACTATGAAGAAATCTCGAGTAAAATAATAATAATTAAAAAGAACGAATTGAAAAAGATTTTACAATATTTACGTCCTTCCTCTGGTTATTCAATTATTACAATTTTCCTTTCATTATGACCTCAACTATTATAAAAAGTACATATTCAATAATGTCTTGTAAAACATTTTGCAATATCTGCGTTCCTTTTTCTGTTGAATCAAATGTTAACAGAATTTTCTTTCCACATAAATTTCTGTTTTTATTATTCCGTTAACTACTGTCTGTTTCAAATGACAGGTTAAAGGAGCAGTAGAAAATTGTTTTTGAAATAACATGTTTGATACTGCAAGGATGCGATGACGAAAAATTATGATCAAAAATGTCCACACTGTTACACAACGGCACTATACTTTCGGAAGCTTGAAATCTCCCTAACTACTATAGGAGCATAAATTCTGAGAATTCCATAACTTTTCTAGAAATTTCAAATTCCCTGGCTCTTTCAGGATATCCCGCTCACCTCGCCAACACATATTGCAAGTAATACAAATCTCCTTATAAGGAGTAACCAAAAACTTCCTGTAATTTTTTTTTAAAGTTTTTAACGTTCATTCTTCTTTTTCTCATTTCATTTTGTTTCATCCTTAATTTTTTCATTTCTGGTCTCGAAGGGGATCCGGACCCCCTCCCTTGGCTGCGTGCCTGCTTAGGTTATGTAGCCATATTGAAAAAAGAAAGTAAGAACACTTTCAAAATTTTAACTACAAACCCAATCGGAAAAAAAGGCCATTAGGAAGCCTTAGGCGCTGATAGGAGGGCAATATTAAGATGGATCTTGCAGAAATAGAAGTGCAAGATACAAACTGGATCCAGTTGACTGCGGATCCAGGGGGCGACCGGGGCGATTGCCCCCCAGAAGAGGACACTTTTATTTTATTTTATATATAAATAAAACTCATTCCAGAGTTTGGAGCTCTTAAAAGTAACCCCCCCCCCCTAGAAGTCCGTTCTGGATCCGCCCCTAAATAAAAGGAGAGCTTTTGTGACTGCACCATTGAACGTCCGGGTTCTCTAGGCCATAGAGTTAGCTAATATTATATATTTTCCTTAGTCATGTATGTATACCTTACTCAATAATAATAATAATAATAATAATAATAATAATAATAATAATAATAATAATAATAATAATAATAATAATAATAATAATAATAATACCTGAAGATCTGTTATTATCGTTGCGTCGGATTTACGAAACACATGAAAAGCGGAAGACCAG